>NC_044013.1:32483553-32784673 GCF_900496995.4 Aquila chrysaetos chrysaetos
AAAGCAAGAAGGTGACACAGTGATCCTGGTGTTCAGTAGATCTTTCCTTGTCCCTCTCCTTGACAGCTATCAAATTTGCTTCCCAAATTCTATTATGTGCATCTCAAGCCCCCCAATTCAGAAATGGTGCAAAGCAAAATACCTGTATCTAAACCCAAATACTCTTCCTGTCTGGGAAGTATGTACATTTCAAAATAACACACAGACAAGAGACAACCCATTCCTCTTTCTGGGACTCCAGGTGAACTCATGCACAAACCTGAATAACTTACAGAGCAAAAATCTTCCAACAAATTGAGCAATGGTAGTTTCAAACTGAACTTCATCATGTTGTCCTGCAAAAGAAGCCAACTACTCTATTTTAAGAAACAAGACGGAACGTACAATTACATCAGGACTCCAAGCACAAGCAGGCAGTGGAGTGCATGACATTTCTCCAACAGACCTGTGTCCCACCACCACTGGGTTGAACTATAAAGGAGGATAATCTGCAAGAGCATGTCTTTTTTACTGTTTATTTTTTCGCTAATTGTACTGGCTTGATATAATGGGGCAGGGGAGAAAATAAACAAGCAGCCAGCGCATGTGGCTATCTGCTTAAAAATAGTTCAGATGGGCTGGGGTTTTAGCCTTTATCTCACTGGCTGACCTTGCTAATACAGTATGTAGATCTCTTGCCAGCTAATCGGCGGACTGTAAAGCATGGTTTCAAGCTGTGGGCAATGATCTGTAACAGGAATGAATGAGTGGGTTTTAGCAGCCAGGATCTGTAGCCTACTATCTGTATCTGACAGCTGTCACCCTCCCGACAGAGGCCAAGGCCTAGCCCTGCATTTAAAAGCAGCATGGCTGATCAGATTACTAGGACAGTGTGTCAGAACTGACTGCACTGAACTAGAGACAGAAAGTAAATCTATAAATAGCAGTTTTGCTTGTCTCCATGAACACTGAAGGATAACCAATATTGAACAGCAAATGCCATGTTTAGTCTCTGAAACCAGTGGAATACAGTTCCTTCGAGATCAGAAGATGCTGCCTGATGATGTAAGGGACAGGCACAGGAAGCTTTGTGGGCAGGCGAGTTGCTATCCTAGTGACAGGAACGGCCGTGTTTGTAAAAGGAAATAACATGTTAAAAAGTTCTCGGTCCTCAAGATGTTGGAAGCAACATAGCACAAAGCCACCTTAGACCAAAGCCACTGCTGTGCAAAATGCAGAAAGCCAGCTGTTCCCTGGGGAATCCCAGCACTCAAAGAGATGCTGTGATAAAATGAGAGCCTCTCCATTTGATACCTATCATACATGTGAACCAAATTTTCAGCCAGAACAGTTGAGCTTTGAAAGGAACTCAAACACAGGGATGTTGGAACCGTGGCTTCCAAAGGTCATGGTGATTGCAAAGCTCAGTTACTGGACATCAAGGAGTTAATAAGAGACCTGACCAGCACTCTGCAGTATGTGCCAGCTCTCTGAGGAGCCATTCAACACTCTTAGAAGTTTCTGCTGATAAAAATAGAGTATCTGAGAATTTGTAAACAGCTTTGGAAACACAGCCCAGAGGTCAGTGGGGAGGAATGGAGAGTGGGATCATGAATCAAGGCAATAGGAAACCAGAATGGTGAGAATAATGTGGTAGAGCCCATACCATTGCTGAACTGCCAGGTAGTACCAGAGGCTACTGCAGGCAAAACAGAGGTCCAGAAAGATCTCAAATGACATGAGGAGTCCTGGGTCCCTTTTGCAGTAGAAACTAGGACATAGCAGCTTTTTTTGTTGCAGTTCTGAACTGGGAAGGGTCATCTGCTCCTCTAACAGCCTATGCATGCTCCTGGTGATGAGATGCAGGTCTTTGCTCATGGATGATCAGGAGAAAGAAACAAGACCATGGTTGATCTTATGCTTAACCTGGTTACTGCCAGCTGGAATCTTGCTCTGGACCCCAACACACCTCAAGCCAGCAGTTCCCTGCATGCTTTACAGGTAGCAACTGACTCCACAAACTGATGGTTGGTTGAGCTGTTCTGTTCTCCATCCAGGAAAAGACCACACACTGCCATCATACAACAATCAAGTACAACTAAAAGCACAAAGCATGGACTCAACTACACAGATTAACTTTTTACATTGAAAATAAAGAATGAATAATTGAACATGAAGAACTGGACACAAAGAATATAACTTTTTACATTGCCAAGAAAACAGAAAGACCCCACCTCAGACAACTCAAGGTACGCAAATGTGGCTGTCTACTTAAAAAAATAGCTCAGATGAGTGAGACAAATTGGTGACAAAAGAAGGCCAACCAGCTTAATACCCTGTCTCCTAGAAAGACACGTAGCAGCATACACCCAGCAAGCACGCACTCATCCTTCCCTACAACATACTTTTTGCAGCTCAAGGACTTCTGAGCCGGAGGTGGGGCCTCTGTCTTTTAAAGCTGGGCATGGATCTTCTCTCCATGAATTTGAAAATAGGGTGAAGATGATATTTATCCCCTGAATTGAAGAACAAATCAAAATCTTTCCAGCCCGTAAGTTTCAAAATAGCAATTTACTGGTACCCAAGTGTCATGCTTACCCTTGGCCACAGTGATGAATTCCACTAATAGCTGAATACTTTTATCAGTGTGTTTTTCTCAGCTAATTTAGTGCTCATGAGATGGTCCTCAGTGACAACCCTGGCAGCTGGCTCCCTCCACATGTCAGCAAACCCGGCACGTCTGCGCTACCTTCCTCACACTGTCCCCAGCATGCGTTGAGCCTGACCTGGAGAACTGTACCTGGGGTGAGTGGCCAGGTCAGTAACTGAAAGTCCCTTCAGTGCTTGGTCTCTCTGCCAGGCCTGTCATCGAGAGTGCCAGCCGCAGCGGTGCTGTGCAATGTGTACACCTGCCTGCAAGAAACTGGGCTGGCACCCAATGGACTCCTTCTGCGCAGGTTACCGAAGAGGCATCAGATGGCAATGGCTCCTCATGCAGCTGCAAACCAGTGACCTACATTACCAATCCCTGGAGTCATCCGAGGCCCCCACAGTTTCTCATTAGTAACAGATTCTTATTTATTTCATATAGTCAGTGGCTTCTGCCAATAGACAGTGCACTCCTAATTAAAAGCTGACTTCTTTCATAACCTACAAAGTCCTATTTCCACCTCTGCCCCAACACGCGGAGAAATGTGAGTCTCTCCCGTGGCTGAGCTTGTCCTCCATTTAAAGGCAGATTCCACAGACAAAGCAGAAATGCATTTTGTTTTATTTTTTTAAAGACGGCATAAAGCAACAAAGTTTGAAGGACATCCAACATTTATGCTGTGGGCCCACTTAATATCACAAGGGACCTTCCACAGGAGCAAAGGTTTTCTTAATAAAGGGTCTCATTGGCCAGTTGGATCAAATCATGTATACACCGATATTTTGCTTCTGGCAATACCTTAAACCCACAGTTAGGCAAGTGTAGAGATTGCAGTGGCCTTGAAACTGTAGCATGGTTTATACATGGTATACACATCTTTGAGGATTTGGAGAAATCTACAAGGGATCTAATCCTTTTCCACCTATTGACATTTACAAAGCAGTTTAAATCATGCATGAGAGGCCTCAGGCACATGTAGTTCACAAAACATAACTCTGCGCTCCCAGGGAATTTAAGCTGACCAACGCTCTTTATTAGAACCGACAGTGAAAGACAGCTATTGCAAAATCTGTACATGAAATGCAATGCAAAGATGACAGACTTAATACCAGTGGATATATTATGCAGATTATCCAACTCAAGCCTTGCTTGTTAAATAAGTTTCATGCTTTCCCCACTCCCACTGCCCCTCTTAGGAAATATCCTCCCTAGCTTTATCAAGGGAGCTGTTTCCTAAATTCCTTGATCAATCACCTGCTTTCCAGGACTTCAGACATGCCGAGTTAGCTCTGAAGATAAGACAGCGATGCTTAGAGAGTGGAAAACAGTTAAACCTTTTCACCTAGCAGCACAACAGTGCCATGCACATACGGGATTAATACCTTAAAAACTTAACAGCTATTTTGCTGATGAAAGAATAGGTGGGGTTTTAAGGAATCCATCATCTCTGACAAGTCACCTTGAAGCTGTAAATTCCCAGTGCAATATAATTTTTTGAATGTATGCTTTTGTTATGTACATACAAATGAAGAGCAAAATCCTGAGATCCTTGCCCAAGTTTTGATCAGTTCTTAATTAAATTTTAAAACTCTCTAATACAGATTATCCGAGAATCAGACTTCCTACCAGGAGAAAGAGATTATATGTAATTTGATTGCATCTTAAAGCTTGTGAATGGTGCTTAATACATACATGTACAGGAGAGGACTCTGTGTTGTTCATGTGGAAGCATCACTTGTGAAGCTCTTCTGCTGGTGAACACTGTTCAAACAAGTATTTTCACTGAGTTCACCCAGGATTAATATGCATATCTGGTAGGGTCCATGTTGTATTCAGCAATTTGGCTTTAAGATGTTTATTTCAACCACTATGGAGTACACTGACAGCCTCCTGGAACTGCGTGTTCAAGTGTTCAACCATGTAAAGACTGTATTTACATACATATAAAAAAATACAAATATTAAAAAGACATTTAAAATAAATAAATGTTTGTGTATAAATGCACGCAACTATGTACATGCAGATAATGTATCTATGTATTATATTACATACGTGTATGTGTGTGCATATGCATGTATATATTATACATGTACTTGAAATTCATAAATAATCAGTTACGTGTTCACTGAGTGGCAAATAGAAGAATGAAACGTCTCTTTTTTAACTGATTGATGGAAATTAAAAGTTTTAAACTTTAATTTAAAAAGAAACTTAGCCTTGCAGTGACATCTCTGAATTATTACTAGTGGCTTGCCTTAGCAGCAAGCTAGGTCATGCTAGGCTTGACCTAATAAAAATAATTTGCTTAATATCACACTTTCAGTACCACAGAAGTGCTATTGGCAAATTGAAATCACTGATTTTTTTGTGTATATAGGAAGCAGAAACAGATGTAGACTAACTACTCTGCTTAAGGGGAATCAAGGGAAAGGAATGTTTTTCACAATACCAGTTTGGCTGTCCTTTAAATCCCTAACTAAAAAAAAGCAGTGAAAACCCCTTCCAAAATGCATTCGATGAGTATAAGTGCAGACAAGCTTCATGTGGCCTATTTCCAATCATGCTTTTGTTACTGGTTGTAAAACACATGGCAGAGCATAAAGTATGACACCAATGGAGACGTTTAGAGGCATTTAGCACTCATATGTAGAATCATAGAATAACTCCACCTCTTCAGAAATTAGACAGATAACATAACAATGAATGTTTCATAAGATTTTAGAGCTTGATTCACAGCTGATGGAAATCAGTATAAAGATTATAATTGACTTCAGTGATACTGAATCAGGGCCCTAAATAGAATAGACACCTGCACAT
Organism: Aquila chrysaetos chrysaetos; assembly: GCF_900496995.4. NCBI lineage: Eukaryota > Metazoa > Chordata > Aves > Accipitriformes > Accipitridae > Aquila > Aquila chrysaetos. The sequence continues at coordinate 32,489,000 of NC_044013.1, forward strand.
CATAGAGGGAGGGAAGTTAAGTCTGTTCAGCTGTTTTGTTCCCAGGTTTTTCTAAAACACCTTTGCCATGGATACTGCAGCTTTCTCACCGGATAGAGGGCACACTGGGTCAGAACCAGGCTCAGCAGGCTCCTTGGGGAAGGGTTACAGTGACAGTTAATCACATCTTACTGATCACAGGATCATCTGGTCAGCAACAGCAGTTCTTCAGCAGTTTTACTGATTTCTGTGCTCCCACACTACATACTGGATGTCTCAAGCTTTTTTGTGCAAAACTTCTTCAGCCATTCTGTATATTAAATCAGAGATAATTTTCCAACTGGCACAGATTGTCATCAGCTAAAACGAATTGATTCAGAAATGTTGCTATCAGTTCACATCATAGAAGAAGCAGTAAAATTAATTTTAAAAAGCACCTAAACATTAGTTTTATACACACAGTGATAACTGCGATACAGGCTAGTCTACCAGGTAAATATAAATGCTGCCATAGTCAACCACAAACTTGGGAGACTGGTAGCAAAATAGCAGTGATAGAGTGGGATAACTCATAAACTATTGAATAAACTTCTGCAAATGCCCTATGAGCTTTGAAACACTGAAATTCATCACACATGTCAAAATCCTGATCTTGAATCATTTACATAGCATTGAAAATGGGCAGGGAATAAATACCAAGAGAGGAAAAAAAAAAACCCACAAAATCAAACAGTAACCTCAAACTGTATCACGGAGGCTGTTAAGCTAATGACTCTAAGATTGCCAAGGGTTTGCATATTACAACTCGCTCCTCTATTGAAACTCAAAAGAACTTACTAATATCAAAACAGTTTATGTGAAAACTAGTCAGAGATTATTTAGCAGAAATAGCAAGGAAGAAGTACCTTGTATCAGTAAAACTGACATGCAAGCAGCTTTCTTGATAAAATTGTAGTTAAACTCGGTGAAAATGTAGTAGCAATATGAAATAAGCCAAGATTGTTTACCTTCAGTAGTCTATAAATACCCTTCTAAGGGCAGAGCAGCTGCGTTACTGAGGGAATACACATATGCAGTACAATTCCTCATCTATAATTATGAGAATAAACTAAATTTCACATTTCTTTCATTTCCAGGTCTTTTTTTTTGATTTTACATCTGATACAGTGGCAATGAGATGGACTTTCTGGAGAGACCAGCACGGGTCGTGTGTGCAGACGAATGCTTCAGGTAATTCAGCTTCACCAGCCAAGGAGGCACAAAGCAGGCTCATCTATGGTCACCGTTCAGGAGAAGAGACTGCCATGCCTCTTCTAGGTAGAAGTCTTCTTAGGGAAAGAAGTGACCTAAACCAGAAGGGGCAAACACATCTCTGCATGGATTCTCCACATTAAGGCAGTTATTAGAAGTTACTAAGAATCCATAAAAGCCATCCTCACGTAGGCAACCGAACCCCATGGGTGTCTGGAGCTGGTCTGAGGGGCTCAAAACACCCTAGTGCAGGAAGGGTACCAGAGATGCTGCTGGAGGGCTGCGCATCCTAATCAGTGTCAGTGCAACAACCACATATGGTCCATTAATAGCAGTCAGAGTCATGAGACTGCCCTGATGGTGCTGGGAGGACCCGCTACCAGTCTAGTCTGTGCAAACACTGTGAAAAACCAAAGTGGCTTTATCACATGGGCATCCATGCAAGTGGGGGAGGATGGGTCCAGGCCATAAGCTGAGACTGTATTAAGCAGGCTTCAAATATTGGAAAATATAGTAAGACTGCTTTCTTCTGCATATACAGACAACTTCTTCACTTTGGTTTGATCCAGTGGCTCATTTAAACATTTCTATCTGTCCTGTGACTGGTTCGTTGTCATCTCTGGCCAGTCCCCAGTCTGTTACTAATTGGCACCGCTGTTGTCAGGCTTGGGAATGAGGCCAGGGCCAGAATGGGCAAGAAGAATAATCCCCTGCTCATTCCCAGAAGTGGCTCATTCTCATCGGGAGCATTGCTGATACAAGCACACAGGAAGGCTACATAACCATGCTGCCACCCTTGTTCTCTGGAAACGGGAGCTTGCTTTCAAGGGGATATTGATCTCAACACACTGTTTAAAAATGCATTAAATACATTTTCTTCTCTCTATATTTGATGGATATAATTATGGCAGACCCTAGAACAACATGCCTGTTTGTAGACTGCTTTCAAATTCCTCTAATTTGTATTGCCAGATGGTATGAATGATTGCTACAGATAAACTTTGGATACATTCCATTATTAATTGACAGAAGCATGGTCACAGCAGAACGCTCATCCCACACCACATATCTGACAATTAATGGTTAAAAGATGAAACTACTGAGAAAAAATGAGTCCCGTGAGTCCCAAGTCCCATTTTGTAGCCTTGAGAGCTAAATTTAAACAACCAAAATGTATTATGCTCTTAGATCTCTATACCAACCTCCTTGCACTTGTACAATTTCCAATCCCGCCAATAGCTCTTTGCAAAAGATGGGCTATAGTCACGGCATGCCATACAGTGGGACTGGGAAACAGCACAGAACGGTGAAGTATGACAGTCTTATGGCAGGTTCAAGAAATCAGATGGTGGTAACAACCAAATGTCTCAACCGAGGCTCATTGCAGATGGTGGGTTTTAAGCTGGTCTTCTACATAGAACACGGATGTAGACATCGTAATGAAAGGTGTTAAACGTGGTGCATTGTAGACAAGACACCTGCACCAGAAGTAACAGTGAAGTCTCGAGAAAATGGGAATACCTTGAATCTGTGTATGGTATCTAATGATCATGCTCTCAGCAAAAGCTGAGAAAAAGCCAAGTGCTTAACTGATTAAAATTTTTCATTTTTCAAGCTATTCCACCAGAACACAATATATACATACAGAACCTTTTTTAAAAAAGGAGACATTATAAGCCAAGAATTCCACAGATTTGGGATAAAGAACATTTACAAGTGACACAGCCCTGAAATACCAATAGATGAAGGATGTCCTAAGATGTGAAAAAAGAAAAAGAAATGCTTTTTAGCTTCTTGACTTGCAATGGTTTTTCCTCTTACTACATACTGAACAGCATGACACATCTTAGAAACAATATTTATACTTACAGCACAACTGTCATCTGCAAACTCTTGCATGTCATATAGATTTGCACACGCCTTTCTATAAAAACACATACTGAGCATAAACAGCTGAAAAGGTATATAAATTACTTCATCTGAGGTAGGACAATATGGCAAGCTGGCAGAGAACACCTGTACTATATCATGACCTAGAGACTGATGTGAATAGGGTTATAATTGCAACCGCAGACTCAGTTCTGCAGAGATGAGGAAGAACACAAAAATCCCAAATGAAGTTTGACTGGCCTGTGCAGACTAATAACCTCTTCTCTGCCCTCCCATACACATCGAATGATTATAACGATATGCAATGATCACAAATATCCACAAGTTCAAAAGCTGAGCTGTGGATTCAGGTCTTTAATGACGTTAATACACTGATTTGTATGTGCAGAAGGTAAATAAGCCTGGCAAAAAAACCCAACTTGTGAAGGACACAGATTTCCTTATTGTTTTATTTGAGTTCAGGTACTGGCCCATGCAACCTTCTAGCGTGTTTCTGAACTCCTTCCTCAATCCTATCGACTGCTGTCTTTCCTCTGGCTGGTATATATGGCATAAACACAAAGGTGATACCTACCGTCAGCATCGAATCTGACTGTTCCCAACAACTCCTGTGATACAGCAACCTCAGGGACTTGAGGACACATCTGTGAGTAGATGTAGTAGCTGCCATCTGCACGAACTGCATTATTTAACTGCATTGGCACTGATTAACATTTGCTGTAACCTATGGTAATGGGCTCTGGGGGCTTTCCATGTCTGCTGCACAGTGGCAGCTGATGTCTCCTGCTCCATCCTTAAAACAGGATGTTTTAATTTTTAATGGAGCACATGTTCGATTGGCTATACAAACAGGCTAATCTGCAAAGCATGTGCTCAATAACAAGCCAAGCTATGCAGCCAGAATAACAACACTGCTTTGCCATCCACGAGATGCAAAAGGCTTCCTGCTTTATGCCACCATCGCTCAGCACTGATGGTCAAGAGAAATGACTGTGCACGTTCCCCATTTTCAACAGAAGCCCTTAGGAATTAGCTACTTCCTTAGCTGCACCTCGGGCTGCCAGCTCATTTCTCATTTGGGAAACTAAACTGGAGAGATGACAAAGTTCAGGTGCCTGGAACAGAAATCACAACGGTGCAGCAGAAGCATTCAGAGGCAAAGCTCCAGTGCACGCTGGGAGGGTAGAGCTCGGTCGCAGCTGGCGCACTCGGAAGAAAAATAAGCTGGTGGGCATTTAAGCAGACAGCTGAGAAGTGGATGTTTCCCTATTGCTGAAAACAATATATGAATAAAATTCTTCACGTCCATTCCTTCTCTCAGATCTCATGTAATCCATAGACATTCTTCCCCAGGGCATGTCTACTAAAATCATGATGTCAACATTTTGTGTTTAAAAGTATAGCCAGCCTCTATGATACTGCTCAGTTTTGCCTACATAAACTCAGATGCATTTTATTCATGCTCCTAAAGAGGAGTCCTCTGGATATGAAGGCTGTAACGCGATGTTTTAACACATTTATGATAGGTGGAGGGAAGCTACCATAGTCACAAGTGCTCTCCCTTGAGATAGCATTTTTGGGGTGGGATACAGGCCCTAACTCAAGTCCTGCAGCCAAACAGGTAACAAAGATCACTTGCATAACAGACACACGCTAACAAAAAAGGAGAAAAATAAAGGCAGCCGCCGGGCTGACATGTATTTGTCTGGGTATCCGAAGCAGATGGCTGGGAATCCAGGAATCTTGGGCTTTTAGGTTGCCTGTGAAACCTTGTCAGGTTATTAGTTTTCCAGATTCTGGGAAACCACTGGGAGGGGGGAGGAGCAAGCAAGCGGCTGTGTGGCACTTAGCTGCTGGCTGGGGTTAAACCACGGCAAAGGACTTTGCTTCCATTTCAGATTTTTTCTTGTAAAAAGCATGTTTTCCAAAGCGCAGTAGGCTTTTTTTCTGTTTCTTTGAATCACCTGTTACCTCTGACCTGATTTGTCTACAGAATATGCCAAATCTATAACAAGCATGGGCTGATTAAACAATTAATGGAATGCTATTTTAGGACAGCCTCATCTTGCTCCAAACCTGTACTCATGACTGTTTCTGAAGCATAAACATGAACTGACCTTTCAAAAAGGTCACTTTTATTTTTCTGTGTTTTCTTCCTTGATGAATTACACCTTTGAGAAAGGCACTAAATTATGGAGTCTTTCAACAGACGTAAGAAAGTTAGAGGAAAGTCAAGAGGAATTTCATTCCTCTGGTCTTCACAAAGTACACATAGGAAGCTGTTTCATGGTTTGGATTAGTAAATACATCTAACGAGCTAATGAACACCTTTTCCTGCATTAAGACATGAATTTTGAAGATGCTAATGTAATTATCCCCCTCGTAAGTGGCCAGCCAGGTCTCAGTGCAAGAACTTCAGAGTTGAGAAGTGTATTTCTACCTTTTGAACCAATGGATCCATTTCCAGCAGTGGTCTGCTGCCGGAGAACAGACCTGGCATTCACCCTTTGCAAATGATTACCCTGGAAGCACATGTGAAAAATCAGACTGTTATTGCTTCTTTTAGGTTTTTGCAAGGTGTTGGAATATTCAAAAAAACACATACAAAACCCATCATAAATTCACTGTAAACTTAGAAGAAGGGACAAAACATCCTCACACAGCAACCTAAAAATCCCCTTCTGTGAATGCTGCTAGGTCCTGGGCGGAACAACATAAGAAATCCCAGCCTAAGGTTAAACACTCCGTCTCCCTTCCATCAGCACTATCAGACCAAGTGCCTGAGCTGATCTCTACAATAACAAGATCTAAATCAGTGAGGGCAGTATTAGAGTTTAAAGATAAAATAAGTATTGATTGGTGTGAAGTCCATGTCCAAAAGCAAGCTTTGAACCCTTTTGATAAGAAACCTTGTCTATTTGAGAAGTCAAAAACTCCCAGGAATGTAACCAGATTCTCAGTATGTGCAGTCTACTGACATCTGAAGGGGCAAATAGAAGCTCTCTGGTTATCTTCGCATCTATCAGAATCACCCTTATCATGTATGATATAGTTCTCAGCATAGCAGCAATCATCATAGCGCAAGTTTCAGGCAGTCTGGGGACAAAAAACCAAAGCCACGGAATTCAGGTTTCTTCACTACGTAGTTGAGAAAGCTGAAATCATCTCATCTGTAACCCAGGAAGGTTTAGTCTGCCCTACAGAAACCAAAAAGCTGCTACATTAATGCACAGGGGTGTCCTTTCCATCAAGTTCCTTAATTAGCTTATCTGCAGAAAAAACTATACCAATCAAATTAAATATTAATCACATATAAACTGCTGATCACAATCAGCTGGGGGTTCATGCATGTAGAACGTAGGGATCGCAGTGTGATTTCTTTTCCCAGAGAGTTTCCTCCTGCTCTCTTTCCATTGCCAATTTAGCAAATTGATATAAAAAACAAAGCCTGAGTTTTCCAAGTACAACACTAACAACAGACCAGAAGTTTTTCTACACTAAAATATTGAACTAAAAATTCAGTTCCTTTAAATCTTTTTAAATCCTTGCCTCTGATTGGGTTCATTAATAAACATGCTGGTTTTGTTACAGGGAGTGACATATGGCATAATCCGCTAACAGGAAGAAGTATTTTGCATTTTATTGTAGAAAACAAACATGCAAACAGGTTTTCACAGATGGCTTTCTCAGCTTCTGGGAGGAAAAAAAAAAGCTTAATAATGCTTGAAAACAATTCTCCCCCACCTCCTTAAAAGAAGAGAAGGAAAAAAATTTTGACTGGGACTGCTTTTCAGTTAAAGTAAGTTCTACTCGATGTATCAGCTGTACACCAACTTCCTTTATACTACTGCTACTTCTTTAGTACTGGATGAAATAAAAGCCTACCAACTTGCCAGTATCTGACAATATGTACCTAGGAAAAAAAAAATAGGGTGAAATTCTTGGCTTTGGTTAACTGTTCAGTGCTGTGAGAAAATCACCAAAGTAACCACAGGAGACCTTTAATCAGGAGAGGTTTGGATCTCAGTAACTAGACCTCTGCCCATATTCCCTCATCACTCTGTTGGTTTGATCGCATGTGATGATGTGAAGTCTATGGTCCATAGTGTTGGAAAAATATTGTATTATTTAAAATCTAAATTACAAGTAACTTGCAGTAAGTCTGAGAAATAATTTATGTACGCCCTTAATACTTAGAAACATAGGGCACCTTTCTCTTCTGGTCATTCTCACTCAGACTTGCTACACTGTTCCCTCACCACCATCTCACCATAGCTTCTTGGGAACATGACAGACCTTGCTCCAAACTTCACGGTGCTCTTCCTGAGGTCAGATTTGCAGGATAATTTTTCAGTTCTGTCCAGCATAATCAGCATTGTACAATCCCAAGGCAACTCAGTTCCCTTCCCTACCTATAACATCAACGTTCCTTGCAGCAAGTACAGACCTATCTGTGTGCCTCCTAGAACTGTGAGGTCTACTAAAAACAACTAAGCATTATGATCTAGAGTAGTAGCCCAAACCTTTTTTGGATCTGATGTTAAAAACATCCTTTAAAAATAGCTGCCTGCCATTTCCACTTGATTAAATCTTTGCCTACCTCACCATGTCCAGCCTAGAGAGGCAGGTGGTAACGTGACATATGGTGATAATAATTGACAGTGAAGACGTCAGACCTAGCAGTGGGGGAAGAAGTGTTTGAACAATTTGCTTGCCTGGGGTTGCAAAATGCTACCTTACCATCACCCAGAAAGAAGCATGCAAACCCAACTGCTTGTGAATGCAGAAACCAGGTCCCTTTCCTGTAGTCTGAAATGTTGCAGCTGTCCCTTCTGTACCTTCAGTGGAGGTAGAAGTGCTCATCCATATAAAGACTGAAAGCTGTGGCAACCTTGCAGGTAAGAGAATAGTGGAATCAGGGATGGTCCTTCCTGTTAACTTCCACTAGTATTACTAGGACTCTTATTAACAGAAGAAAGAAATACATTCCCTAACATGAAGAACAGTGCATTCAAAGATCCTCAGGACTACAAAACCTGCCTCACAATTTGGGAAGACCCCACATTTCCTCAAGTGGCAAAGCCTAGACTGTTTGTTACTGCCATGCCAGTCTCATGGGAGTAGGAAAGAGCAAGTGAGCTGGTTTCTGTATGACTGCAAAGGAGGATCAGGTCAATCCATGAACTCCAGGTTTCAGGCTTGCCCTTATGCTAAAATACGAAACAAATGTTGCATAAGTTTTCTGCATTAGGTGTGCTTAAGAGCTCATGCTGTCTATGTGGCAAAAGCAGCCAGCCTAATCCCTGTATCTCTTTTGCATAAGGAATCTGAGCTGACGGCATTTAATCAGCTCCAAATTTACACTACTGATCACCTTTTCCATTTAATCACGATTGCAGCCTTTCAAGAAGTAATTCCCTTTGGTTAAAATTAACAATGACAGGCTGTGTTTTTATACACCGTTGAAATGTGTAAAACAATCAGATGGAGAAAAAAAATATGCCCTCCTTTTCCCGAGCTGATTTATGATATATATGCAAACCCTATTGAAGTTAAACCATGCTTTTCAGTGAAATGAGGACTTCCAACAAGCTGCTCTCCATTTTATTTAAGGATCCCAACGACTGATACAAACAGTGGTAATCAGTTCTATTGCTAATATAGGATATTTGGGCTAGGAGATAACATACTTAACCCTTAAGTGAGAAATAGCTCATAAATCACAAGCACTTTGTGGGGAAGTACCGTAAGACCCTCTCTTGTGAGCAGAAATCAAATGATACCCTGCTGAGACACATTATACTCCTTTCTCAAAAACCTAAAGGTTAAATATAAAGAGAAATTAATGTAGAGAAGGAAGATGATTGGGGAAGTAGGGACAGGAATAGGTGGGTAAGAGGAATGCAAATATCTAAATAGGTGGGTTAATCTTATCCCAACAGATAAGAGAAAACTGGGGAAGACATGGTTATGGCTCAGAAAAGAAAGAAAGCTCTTGGGGAAATGGCAGGGCCTGGCAGATGCCTTCTAGCAGTCTCAGATGAAGGGCACACACCTACATCATCCAGCACCTGAACAGACTCGGCAACAAAAGTCCCTGCATTTCCCAGGTGTGAAGATGTGAAGGGGATGTTAAGCTGTGGCCTGTTACAGCCTCCCGGGTAACGGGATGCCAAACGCCTGCAAAGATCTCAGCATCCACGCACGGCAGGGGAAAAAAAAGCCTGACTAGCACAAGGCATTGAGCCAAACCGACATGTAAAATGGATTACCTGGGATCACCAAACGGTGGATGAATTTGAGGCCAACACTGAGAAGTATTGATTAAACCCTCCTAACATGAGTAAACACAAAAGTCTAGTGAGGAATATCTCTATGTCTGGCAGTAACACTGGCCTTAGGAGAGAAGCAGGATCATGATGTGAGGTCCTGTCCCACTGCAAATCAGCAGCGAAGCTTGAACTGGTGCATCTCAGCCATCAAATACTCCCAAATTGCTCAAACACAACGTGCAAGCTGAAAATTATTCATCGTAACTATTCACTCAGGGATCCCACTGTGTTTTGACCGTTGAAAGGAGAGGTAAAAGCTACAGCGAGCAGTCTCCACGGCCTTGGGAGTGTTCAGAAACACATGACAAAAGCTAATAGCATTTCTGTTTTGGTCTCATCTTGAGATTCCCTTCTGGGTTCATGTGTTTTCCTTCTGTTCAGGGGAAGGGGAGTGAAGCAGGTGAGGGGGGGGCACAGGTCCGAGAGCAGAGCTGCGAGTGGGAGGACTTTCTGGCAGGTGGAGAAGACTTGGTGTCAAGACACTCAGCAGCAACAGAAGGCTTGGCTCTGCGGTGCCCATCTGCTATGTGCCGTCTCTCCAGCTCACCCACATGCGTGGATGCCACACAACAGTGCAGGGGAAAACCCAACAAGAGTAAGGACTGTGGTATAATGGGGCTTGGGGTTTTGGTTTTGTTTTTTTTTCCAAGGTGGGTGAGAGGAGAAGAGCAGGAGAGCTAACACAGAGGAAAAGTTCCTCGGGAGAAGAGCAGGAGGGAGGCCAAGAAAGAACACTTTCGCTTTGCTGGTTTTCCTACCTCACACCTGTAACTCTTACCGATGGGTTTATCACTTCAGGTCTGTGGATGGGATGCAGAACTAAAGACGTGGAAAGCTTGTTTTTCTGGGAGCTGGCTGGAACTACAACGGAGATAAACATGGACATTTCCTCCAAAGATTACACTCCGCTACAACTTTTTCTGCGTGCGTGTGCTGCTTGCAGAATGTTGAACTTGTTTCCAAAATAAATAGCTCCCAAAGAGGGTTTAATAGGGTTTGCTGTTTTCCAGAGGAAATAGATTGCAAACAAACTGTTTCCTGCTCCTATTTAAAATGAATTTTGGTCCAATTATTTTCTTTTTTTAGGATAAAGCTAAATGGACTATTCTGCCCTGTCCCTGACTGAGTCGAAGCATGGTTTCTTTTGATTATGCTTTTATGTTGCAAAACGTAGGGCTCTGGAGGCATAATGGACATCTCTGGGAGAGTGGCAGCAATTTTTTTTTTTCTCTTTTTCCCCCCCTTTTTTTAAAGTGTTCACTTTGGTGCCTGCTGTGCCTGAATAAAAACACCAAAGGAGGCAGAGTGAGGGAGGGAGGGGAAAAAACCCCAAACAAAATAAGTACTGTCCGCCATGCCTAGGGGAGGCTGGCACAGAGGTAGGGAGAATTCAATAGCGTCTGTGTAGGGCATATCTCAAGCACTAGATGAAGCCTGATTTCCGTTTTCTCCTTGTTATTCTGACTAGTGGGTTTGGCTTCCCTGCCCCCCAATCCAGTTTGGTTCCCCCCCCCCCCCCCCCCACTGGAGCAGTGACAATTAGTAGCAGTAGGCAGGGGAAACCTTGGCAGATTTCCCATCCTGACCTTTAATCCAGAACACAACTTGTGGTCTGAAAGCTTCCTAAAATAAAGCTCCATCCTTTTCTTTGTTTAATTTATAAACAGTGTTGATCAGAAAAGGGAAAGGGAGGGAAGCTCCCCTTGTTCTTGATGGGAGGTGAACGCCATCATCTTCCTGGTATGGAGGGTAAAGCTGGGAAATTTGTCACTGTCTAGGTTAGTGGAGTATTACCAAGAATCAAACCACTGACTTCCTTGAAGATAAAGACCTTTATGTTGGCTGCAACTTAGGAATGTACAAAACATGTTCTCATCTTCCAAGTCAAAGTAAGAAAGAAAACAATCTGTTTCTATTTGTCTGGCTGTCTATAGCCCAGGGGCAATAAATTCTATTGCTGGAACAAGGATGAAAAATAATGTTTTTCATTTTTGATATCTGGATTTTACAAAAAAAACCAAGAAAAATCCTTATATGCTTGCTGCTGAATCAACCTCCACGGGTCCTTCACAGAGTGAACCCTAGTGCACGTTCTCAGCAGACGCACTAGCTCCTAGCCCTAATTACAGCCAATTTTTTTTTTCTTCTTTGACAGATCCAGAGAGAGGCATGTGCCTTGGTAATTACAGCAAAAGTCTGGAAGGTTTCATTTTTCATTCTCCTACTGACTTGTATTAATGACCTTGGGCAAGTCACTTAACACCTCTGATAAACTTTCTACTTGGGATCAAGACCCTGGCTATATGGTAAAACTCAAGAAGAAGAGAGGGAATGTCTATAAGCATCTCCTCAGGAGGGTTCAATCTGTTTCCTTGGGAAACAACATCTGGATGAGCTTTTCAGTATGGGAAAGACTACAAGAATGCCGTATTGTCTTAGGAGTGTAACATGTCGCAGTTTGCATATCAGATATGAAATAGCATCACCACCTTTGCTCATATTCATAGGAAAAAGATTTTAATCAGAAGTCTTCTTAGTCATCTGTGGTGTAATTTGCTCCTGGGAAGACAGAGCAGCCTCTACTCTATTCCAGGCTCATCTCACACGTGCCCTGTGCTGCTTCTCAGCACGAAAATGAATTCCAGCTCTTAGACCCAACAGATGCACACGACAGGTTCTACCTGTTATACAGAAAAAGGCCTCGGGACACATAAGTGACTACCAAATACCTGCCAAAGAGATAGAAACTCAAACTCTTTGGTGGCTTTTAACTTAATATTTCTTAATTAAAATAAAATTGAAGAGAGGGGAGAGAAAAAACCCCAACCCTTAATTGTGTCAGCCGTGGAAGAAATCGGAGATTGAGGGCTCCAGAGAAGAGAAAGTCCTTTTGGATTAAAACTCTACATTTTATATTTTATCTCCAAAAGGCTACAAATGAGGTTTGGGATTTAAAAAAGATTTCATATGATTTTGTAATTACCCAAGTTACTATTACCTGATTAACACAGGAATCCTAATAGTCTGTTGCGCTTTCATTTCTCCAGTTGTGGTTGTCATGGGGCTCGACACCTGTCACCTGTTCATTTACAGGCATTTTAATTAACCTACATTATGTATGCTTTTTTTTTCCTTGGATTTAGTGCTTGAATTTCATATTAAAAAATAAAGTTAATAGCTACCTGAAGGAGGGCTGCTGCCAAAACATTCACAGTTGATCCTGCCACATCCATTTATCAGTACATGTCGCAGCAGCGGCAACCACCAGTGCTTAATTGGAAGAAGTACAGGATAGAATAAATTCCTTCTTGCAAGGATATAGGTCTGACGCTCAGCACTACAAATATAGTCTTCCATGGGACTGTATGTGTAGCTATAGACAACCTGGATATGGCTGGTTGCATTTGGACCTACTTTGTGGGTCCTAATTCATATAAAAGTCCTTTTGATTTTGCCTGAATATTGACAGAAGAATCAGGCCTGCTATTTTGAAAACATAATTCTAGGAAAAGGAGTAAAGAGGTAAAAATATCAGTAACAAAATTTTATTTATGTTAAATGGTTCTCCACAACCACTTAGAGCAGGCCTCACATTTTGCCACCTGTTGCACGTGGACTGGCCTCGCAAAGTGAAATTTACCCTGAAGGCCAAACAGCTGACAGGTCAAAGTCCCGCTTCCCTTTGCCAACTTAAATACAGTTTATCCTGGAGTCCCAGGTACACGCCCAGGTCTCTACAGAAAGCCCTCTGCAAAGACAGATCTGCCCAGCATATGAGGGCGTACGAGGGAGAAGCATATGAGGTGTGAGGTAGAAGCAGACGCTTGTTTCTAGGCAAGTCAATTAAATGTATACGAGAAAGCTCCCAGGCAGTGGGGTGAGCTGGCATGGAGTGGCTGAGAACCATCCCTGGAACTGTCTGCCTCCTGGGCTGTGCAAGGAATGTGTGGGACGCAGTGGAAAGACCATTCTAACACCCTGTACAACCTTATTCAAGTGCCTGGGAATGCCTTTGGCACTCTTTAATTTACTTGTAAAGACAAATCCTTACTGTCTAAACTTTTAAAGTGCCCTGTACAAGATAGGGAGTGGCTCCTCTGTTCCAGTCTAGATCTGAAATGAATGCAAAACAGCAATGCGTATTTACTGATTCACCCAGTCGTGCCAAGGAGCCATTCGCATCCTTAAAACTGGCACTTCACCACTGAGGTCTGTTCCTCTCATGGTCTGACTCTTCTCCTTCCCCTCTGGGTGGAGGCAAACCTTCTTGGACTGGAAGGAAAAAACGAAAGGAAATGGAGTTGTCAGACTTAGTCACTTTACTAAAAAGCCAGTTTTAATTTTATAGGAAGATACACTGTGCTTTGCACTGCAAGAGTCACCAAGCTTGGGCCCCCATGGTTTCCAAGGCGAACCATGTTTGCAAGTCCAGATTCCATCCAGAGTGACCTCCTCCTGCTTTCTGAGCAGTGATGAATTTGGAAACACACTTGGGTTACCAGCAGCCAGGAGCATGTTTTGTTATAATCAACAAAGAGTTCTCAAGTGCAGACATAATGATAATAACATGAGGGCTCTAATAATGTTAGTTAACATGAATCAGTTAAAGGGTTTTTTTCCATTTTGTACAGGCCCATGATGATCTTCAAGGCTGACAGATAAAGACGCATGCATTTAAGAGATTATAGATCTTATAACCCACTTGGACCATTAACTCTATGAATTCACAATATTCCGCCCACTCCAGAAGGAATTCATAGGTTGATGTAAATGCGACTGCAGTATGATTTCAGTGATAGTACCTGACTGATAGCAGTTCTCAGACCCTAAATGGACTCTGTAGTATTCTACAAATCCTACCACCTTGGGTAGCCAGGCTGGAGGACAGCAATAGCAAATCATACCCAAAGCGGCGCAAAACCCTCTCTGCTGCACAATGCTGAGGAGCGTAACAGTGCTTTGCAAGAGACTGGGGCACAGCACAGTTTACATGGAAACATTTGTGTTTTAAATCAGATAATCAATATACACCTAATCACATACAACTGTCCCTTTTGACAACAGATAAACAGAAATTACTTGTCAATTTGGTCTGCAAGCACCAGAATACAGCTTCCAGTGAGACATCTCTTTCAAGAACCAGAAAGAAGGATGGGAAGCCACAGACTGCCTTTCAACGCTGCGGGCATGGTACCGACTACGAAACCCTTTTGTGTTAGACTTTACACAGTTCATAGATGGGACTGGAGAGAATGAACTGTTTGGTCACATCAAGATGAAAAAAAATATATCAGACCCATCACCCAAACGATGCAGAGAACAGCTTACCCTCCACTCAAATAGGGCACCTGTCTGTGCACCGGAAAATTGCTCTATTCATTCGAATTCATTCCTCAAAACCTGCTTCTGTTCACACAGATGCACAGACATAGCAACAGCAACTAATAATAAACCCACCAGCAGCGCACCGCCCCTCGGCTTCACACCCTCGTGGCTAAAGGAAAATTAATATGAAGCCTGATACAAGTCCTTTAAAAAAAGAAAAGAAAAGGAGAGCAGAACTCAAGAAAACTGATAGCAACATTGATAATGAAAACAAAAAAGACATTTCATTTAAGGCAAGAACTCCAGCTTGTTTGTAACAGGAGGGAATTTAGCCTGCTCGCTATTCCTCCCTTCTCCCCTCTTTACCTCCAGTGTACAATATCTGCCTTCTCTTCTGCACATTCACAGCCCTTTGTTTGGTACTTAATAGCTAAATCTGGGGCTGGGGAAGGGAGATGGGGACAAGGGGGCACTAGAGTTGATGCCAGGTTTGACAATTCAGCACTTTCCGGGGCTGGGCTGCCTGCAGCCTCGCACATGAAGAGCCAGTTCCACTTGTGCAAAGCTCCAGCAGACCCGGCACGGCAGCGGTTCTCCAGCCACTCTGCACAGATGTCAAACGACTGCAGAGTGTGGATCCAGGCCCCCAGATTTTAATTCTTAAAGGATTAATTGTCGAGATGAGCTGCACTTCAGTACAGAATGAGAGAAGAGCTTTTTCTTTTTAGCATCGACTCTGCTCCTCAGAGCCTGGATCTAAGCCATCTTTTTCCCTCCCTGTTTTGCCCCTCCACTTCTCGGAGCCATCTTTGCCTGCAGTGTCTCTTGCATCGACAGCCAGGCAAGTACAGCTGGGAACTCTCCCAGGGCCTATAACTTCAACTGCACATAGTCTCCTGCTTCAGGCAATGATCTGCTCTGGTTCTTCCTACTTCAGCAGCTATTTCTCACTACCAAGAAGGACAATAAACCCCCTCAACTCCATCTCCCCAACCGTGATCCCGAATGTTATGCATTTGTGTCAGCGCCTTTGAGTCATGCAGGAAGCATGGCCACGAGGAGGAGGGGTGTCTGCCAGGCAGAGCGAAGGACTCGAGTTTCAATCTACCTTGCCAGCAGCAAAACAAGAGCATAATTCTTACCATAGTGCTTCAGAGCAGAGGCAGGGAACATCGAGGGAAATGTCACCACGACTGGGTGCACGAGGTGAATGTGACCCTCTAAAATTAGCAGGAAGTACCACATCCCCTTTTTAGTGCTGCAATAAGTAATTCTCCATGAGTAGGGAAAATAAAGGCTGGAGCATACGGTTTCTATCTGTGCTGCACAGAAACTGATTAAAAATGCTAACAACCATGATTGTCCAACAACCAGGAGATCCCAAGAGGCTCATACACACAGATGGTGATTAGTTTGGGATGGCCAGAACAATCACTAGTACCATGTTGCAGTAACACCCACAGACTATCTGTCACAGTCCCAGGAGACACTTAAAGGCTGTTTACTTCATACAGTTAACTTGAACCATAAGCTTTACAAGCCTCTTTGATACATTTTTAATCACTCTCCTCATAAACCTATAACATTTCCCTGCACTGATACATGTTTGGGTTCTGTATATCACAAACTCCTCATCAGGCTGGAAGGAGGCTAAACGCGACTGTCCCCGGCGAGCCCGCCATGCTGCCGGTGCCTCCCCGTCGCGCCGCCCCGAGCCGCGACTGCAGCTGCAGAGCCTGGGGCTCCCCTCGGGTCCCGAGCCCATGCTGCTGCCCAGGCAGTGATCCATCACGGCTCTCCCTGGCAATGGCACAATCAAGAGATCGATCACGGCCGTGTAACAAATATTAGGATGGTTCAACTAAGCCAATTGTTTATCTTTGTAAGATTTACTTTTTCCAAATAATTCAGCTGCTCCAGGCTAAGTGAATACTTTTATTTAATGGTGGGTGCATTGTTTGGGAGGGGTTTTTTTTAGTTAGGTCCAATATGCCAAATGTTTCCGAGCACTGTGTGTGTCGTTGCTTCCAGTACTATATTTCTTCCAGAGATCATAATCTTTCTTTGAACAAAATGAACGGGTTTATTACTTACACCTCTCAAAAAAAACCAAAACAAAAAAACCAAAAAAAAAAACCAAAACACCAACCAAAAAAAACCCCTCCAAACAGCAAAGCAACCTTGCCCTTCCCTACCAGGGCAAACTGCAGGGTCCTGATTCTGCAATTCATCTCACGTGAGCAAACAGGGCTGTTTGTCCATGCAAAGCGCCGAGTGCGAACTGAGGAATTAATCACTCCTACAACTCCGTCCACAGCCAGGTCTGGGGAACCAGCACCAGACACCAATGCTTAGTTCTGTCATCTCAGCAATTGCTCCAGGGAGTTAGTGCAGTGAAGTCATTGGGAAAGCAGGTTAATTTACGGCAGAAGGAGATGTGGGGCATCGGGCTGTGGAAAGCCACTTTTGCTGCCTCTTTCACTGGTGTAAATTTAAGTAAATCCCACAGAGAAATCTGAGATTCACACTGAGCAAATGTTAGTAGACTCTGCTTCTCCTTTGTTGTCGTTTTGTCTCCTTTCATTGCCTCATCTGTTTGGAGAGAATATGTACCCACAAATGGATTTTTTTTAATGTTTCCTTTGCCACCTATAAAGTTCTTTCTGCTTCTGTCCCTTACCCGTATGAGATCACTTCCCACCTCTGTGCAGGATGAGGTAGCCTGCTTTAGAGGTCTCAGTACAGATCACAGAAACTAGAATCTCATGGCTTCACTTCGTGACCTTAAGCGAGTGAAAATGGGATGGGGTTTCAGTAACCCATTCAGAGAAGTGGAACAAAATTACTGAAAAACTAAAAGATGAATGAAATGTGGAGGAATCAATCCATATACGGCTCTGAAAATTTAAAATGCTACAATACAGAAGTGCCAAAAAATATTATGGATATGTATCTCAGCAGTTGTATTAGTGGGGAAAATAATTCTTTCTCTGTAGAAAAATTGCACAAAATACACAGTTGCTATAGGAGTTATCTTACTACCACAGAAACTTCCCCTATTTACTAAAAATGTAGGTTACTGTAAGAATTTCATGCAGATTTTGAAATGCAAGACTCGCTTCTATTCTGTTGGGGAGCTTTGGTTTTTTCATTATCTATTTTTAAAACCTATCACAGATCTGTCCTTAAAAGCAGTTAAAAAACATAAGAACTGGAAATTTCCAAATGTAAAGAAACACCAGACAATACTTGCATTTACTTCATTTTCGCTTCGACTCCCATGTTGCAAATCTGAAGCGTAAGAATCCCTACTGGCATCTCCATAGCATTAACTGTCCAGGAAATGTCCAAGCCTTTCTTAACTCAGCTTTGCTTTTAAAGGCTAGCAAAGACATTAGATTATATATCGTTTAACTTAATATCACATTGGCTGTATGACCTAGCCTTACAGAGATGCAACAACTTTCACAATGTGTGTGTGGGACTTGCACACTTAGTCCTCAACTTACGCTCCCCTGCAGTGGTGCCGGGACCTTTCACGCTCCTCTGCAGCTCTACATTTTGTCTTCCTTTAAGACCCAAGATACTAAATGAAACCGAAAAATACTTGACAGCAGTTTGGTGGTTGGCGTGTCAAGACCGCCCACCAGCGTGCTGGCCAGCGCTGTCTCCGTTGCTTCCCTGCATACTCTTGTGTCTGTGCATCCATCTGTTTCCTATCTCCTGAAATGGTGAGATCATGGCAGGGACTATCTTTGTTTTGTGACTGTTCAGCACCTACCAAAAGGGGCTCTCGTCTGTCCCTGGAGATCCAAGGAACTATGGTAATTCCATATTGATGATGGCATCCAAAGTGAAAGGAGTCTTAACGGTGTGAAGACCACTGGAAGACTGCTTGAGTGGCTGTGAGCTCCAGCCCCTGGGGCAGAAGCACATAGTTGATACGATGTAGCAACAACTCGCCCTGTCACACTCGAGCTCAGTAATTCATGTTGGTGACCAAACTGCATGTTTGGTGTAACGCAGCAAATCCACAGCAGGGATGAAAACAGAACCCGTATCAGCCG
The DNA here is from genome assembly GCF_900496995.4 of Aquila chrysaetos chrysaetos. NCBI lineage: Eukaryota > Metazoa > Chordata > Aves > Accipitriformes > Accipitridae > Aquila > Aquila chrysaetos. The sequence continues at coordinate 32,507,844 of NC_044013.1, forward strand.
AATCCCTGCTCTGTGCCTCAACCAGCAGATCACACTTTCTCCTCGATGAGACTCCTTCCACATAACACCAAAGCTTTGGGCCCTGTTTTCCAAAGGCAAATATTAACATAGAGAAACTCTTCCCCACCCAACTTGCATAGCTAAGAATGTATTGCCCAATCCAGCAGTCAGAAGGAAAGCAACATGATTAATGGAAATGTGCCTTGTGTACTCGTAAGCTCTCTCTATTCCCCCACCCACACATATACATAAACTTTTACAGCTTTGGCTACTTAAGATCTTAACCAGACAATCTGCGTGGGGTTATAAACTATGGTAGGAACCCTCAGGCAACAGGGTCCCTACATTAGCAACCACTCTGTATTGAACAATTATATTGATACTCATCAATCATTCACTTGAAAAGAAGAAGAAAATATATTAAAAGGGACTGCAGGGGATTTATCTTCCCATACTGATAAATTGTTAAAAATTAATGAACTAGAGCAGCTCTGAAGGCCGCTCTGAAAGCAAACCCTAAAAAAACCCCCAACCACCACAAAATCCCCACAGGCCCTCAGAAAGCTCTTAAAGGGTGCTTCTGTGTTAAAGATACTTTGTCCTCTCTGGCCTGCTGGGCTTTTTGCTTTTGTTTTTGTACATGTCTACTAGTGTCGATGACATTCTTCATCCACTGGTTTTTTCCTGGCATTTTGCATCCCAGGCACAGACTCACTTTTTAGTTTGCTCCTGGAGGAAGGGAACAAAGATGCCACAGTTTGAAATCCCCATTCACCAAGCAGTTTTGACCTGCATATGTGTACTATTCTTAATTCGGCAGAAAGCTATTTAAGAAACTTCCCACCCTTTTCTATCCTTTAAACTGTCAAATCCTGCAGCACGGCTACAACCATGAAATTCAGCAAGGTGCCCAAACTTTGTGCAATGCAAACCTCCCTGGCAGCTTACAAATAGCCTGAGGGCTGTGCTTAGCTCACATTAAATGGAACAGATTGCAGCTGCCTTTTCTATCATACAAAGTTGTGGGCATGGAGATCAGAGGTCCCATCATTCACTGCTCTGTAAAGTCCCTGTCACTCTATTTGCTGTATCTTTGCCTATGTCATTCCTGATCATCAAAAACATGTTCATTTTACTTACCCTTTCATCTGACTGGAGCGTACTCATATCCAGTAATAACAAAGAAATTATTACGAATGCTGTCCATTCCCTGGTGCAAATGGAGATTATGGCACTTTCATTTTCTTTTCTCTAGTGCTGCATAAAGGAATGACGTTATTGTTTTGCAAACTCAAGTATATGCTTTGTTTTGTACACTCTATAAGAACTTTGCACATGTGCCCTTGCATCTATTGATCAAAATGCATAACAGATCACAGCAAAGCAGAGCAGATTCACACACTGCAGGCTGCTGACTTCTCATGGCAAGTGGGATTGCTAGTGGGAATATATATGTATGTGTTGTGGATAAACTGGTGAAAATATTTACGTGCTGAAAGTGTAAACCTATGTTGACAAAGCTGAAACTCATGTTCCTACCGTTCATCCCTTTCATGAGTAAAAGAAACTGAAAGAAAACTAAAGGAAAAAAACCAATCAACAAACAAAAAAAACAAGGGAGATTTGTTTTTAATATCAAAACAAAAGATTCCATTCTGAATGCGATTATGAAAATAAAGGGCTCTTGCAGATCAAAAAACAGTTACTTGTAGTCACTCCTGCTGAGTTTTTTCACCAAAAAACCCACCACACAAAAAAACCCGCCATAAACAATTCCTTTTTAACGTGCATGACATTATTCCAAACATGGTAATTCCATATTTTTACTAGATAACAGTGTTTCATTTTCATAGGAAAAGTAGTGAAGCTTTGTCCCAAATGAAATTAATCCAAATACAGTGAAATCTATTTACAATCAAATCATGTTTTTCTCAGTCAACTTTGGACTACAATATATTCAAACACAATTTTTCCTTCCTACTCCCCTGAATGGAGTTTTTTCTACGAACACTCTCTTGAGAAACACCCACTCCCACCCTTCATGTGTCCATGGCAGTAACAGGCAAAAACGTAGAAGACTAAACATAGAAGATCAGAAGTATTCAGATTGAAAATAAAATTAAAAAACCCCACACGTTTGCACATATGTATGTGTCTTTGTACATACCAGACCACGTGTACTAAAGGACACAAAGATTGATTTAATTTTGAGCTGCTCACAGATGGTAACTTCCCATCCTTGCTCCCATGAATCATTTAAGCCTTACTCTGAAGCCTCCCAAATAAGACTTAAGCGATGCGAGGGGCCTCGAGCTAGCCCCTTTGCACACAGGTGAAATCCACCTAAATTCTTCATTATGTAGGGGAAAAAATGAGGCCTATCTAATAAAATTAATAGCAATAATAACACTTTGCATTTCTAAAATGCCTTCCAGCTCAGGAACTCAAGGCTTGATAATTAATGTCTCTTTAATTTTATTTCTATCGATTAAAGATCCAGCGGAACAAAAAAAGAGTCTATTAACAAAAGCTAATGTGATTTTCAATAAGAGTTCGTTAAAGTGAGGAGCAGTAATCTTGCCACTTCAGCTGTAACAGACAGACATCTAGACTGTACATATGTCCATACACTCCCTAAATTAGCACACCCTCCACTCAGCGGTTGTTCTGGGAAATTAGGCGGTTGTGTATAACTGTAATGAGGTCATACAGGGTCTGATCTCCACTGGGATTTAATTAACTCTGAATCTTATAAATATTGTGCTGAATTATAGTTAAATTTGCATAAAGGTTAGAATCAAGCTGGACCAGCCCCATTTAGCAGAATGGGCTAAAAATAAAACCTCAGAGTAAAGATCTTTTAAACAATGTTTTTGTATTGCAGTACAGTCTTGTTTTGATCTGGGCCTGAAAATATATTTAAGGGGAAGGAAGGTTGAGAGGGAGGGGGAGAAGGTGGCTATATTTCAAACAGGCTTTCTAGATAACTTCAAACAGACTAATAGAATGGTGGTTTGCAGCCCTGAGATAACCCGTTCCTCCAATGGCCTTACACTCAGTGAAAGGAGATTGTATCAAATATATACACAGCTATCAAGAAATCTTTTCCCCTTTTTTATTTTTATTATTAAAGTAATGCCAGATGTAAAATATCATTGCCAGGCAGACCAGAATGACAAAAACGGTTAAGGAGGAGGCAAAAGCGATATCCGTGGGAGGCTCTGCTCCAGAGGAAAGCAGGTCTGTAGCCTCCTTTCCTAAAATTCTTGCTCAGATTTTACCCAAGCACAAGTCCCACTCTTTCTGAGGAGAACCAAGTGAAGATAACACAGGGACTTCAAGACTTGGGCCCACTTTACGACATGTACTCACAACCCTCAATTAACTTAAAACTACTGTAGTCCTAACCAAAGCATTTCCACCCTAAGTGGAACGATGCAGAGCCGACATAGACATGCCTAGTTGTTTCTTGGCCACTGAGGCAAGAGGGATAATGCTGGGAAAGGAGACAACTAGCATGGTGCAGCCGTCTTGGTTTGCAGGCTCTGGGCTGCAAGGGCAATCGAAGGCCAGCTGGAAAGGCCACTGGTCTTGCCCGTCCATCCCTCCATCTCCTGCACCTACATGCTGTGGCTGGTGCATTGCTTGCTTCTAGTGGGTAGAAACAGCAGCACCCTCTCTCATGATGGCTGCGCACCACCACTGAACTTTCACCCGAGAGCCATATCATTTGTAGGCAATATCCCTGCTTGCTGAGGTTCACCCAGCAGCACCTTGCCAGCCAAGCCAGACTGCTAATCTTCTGTCAGCAGGACCCTGCTGGCATGTCCTTCTGTCCTTTCCTGCAGCAGTCCCACAGATGTGCGCCAACCTCCATTTCCTGGCCAGCCTGTCGGACAGCAAGGAACTAGATGAGCTCCGATGCCCCTGCCAATATGCTCCATAAGCTCCAAGTGAGTTTTTCTCTCTGCCAATATGTACAGTGCTGTTCAAGAACAGCTCTGTATGCTGGTCACATGCTCTTGGATCTGCTCAAGGATTGTCCCTGAAAACCATCTGGCACCACTGTCAGCCAAGGCATGCCACAAATTGCAAAGCAGAGCTTGCATCACAGTAATTTATCCCAGCGCATGAGCTGACATGGGCACAGGAACAGAGGAGGAAGGGACAACCTGTAGAAATCAGTGGATGGATGAGGCCATCAGGCGATGTTATAGTACCCGGAGCAACCTTGCTAAGTGAGGTGAGAAAGAATAAAGCTCTCTGTTGCCAAACCTGCACTGGAAGCTTCAGACAGATTCACCCTGCCGGGTTGGATCACACTCCTTTATGTTCCACGTTATCTGGCACTGCACTCTGATGGACGTGCTGGAGCAATTGCCTCTTTCATCCCTTGCCTTGCTACATTGCTGGGTGGGGAATGCTTTAGAAATGATTTTAGGTAACCAGACTGAGCAATACGATCTATAAAGCAGCTGAAAAGCATAATTTGCATCAAAATATGAACAAGAAATAAATTCTGTTAACGAGACTCATTAATGAAGAAGATGCCTTATTTTCTACGACAGCTGCATGGAAAACAATCTTCAGCAGGGCTGCGACCAGAGTGGGTTAAGGAAATTACCAAAACAGGACAAACACACCAAGGCCCACCCTGGAAGCACAATTCACACAGGAGGAGGGGTTACTGGAATGAGCTGGAATGACAGGCAAAGACCTGCTCTGAACATCAAAATGTCTTGCTGTGACTCTGCTCACAATATAATTCTCTTCATAAAGCAGCACAAGACAGGAAACCGTAAGGAAAATCAGTCTGTAATGCTTGTTCTAGAACTGTCTATGTGTCAGTTGCAGCTTCACAATCTCCTTCTATTTCCTTCCCTATGAGCATATCAAATACAAAAAATTAAGGAATGGGAAACTTAACAGTTCTCTGAGTTATGCTGCACATTCAGAGTCATGTGTAAAGTGCAGCATTAATAGATACCCATAAATATTTACCTGAAAGCAGAGTTATACTTCTACATCTCAATGGTTTGTCAATATGTCTCATTGCCAGCTACAGTTCTGCAGCAAATCAGTAGAGCCATGGTGCTGGGATAGAGTTAACTGTCTTCCTAGTAGCTGGTACGGTGCTATGTTTTGAGTTCAGTATGTGAAGAATGTTGATAACACACTGATGTTTTCAGTTGTTGCTAGTAGTGTTTAGACTAATGTCAAGGATTTTTCAGCTTCTCATGCCCAGCCAGAGAGAAAGCCGGAGGGGCACAAGAAGTTGGCACAGGACACAGCCAGGGCACCTGACCCAAACCGGCCAACAGGGTATTCCATACCATGGGACGTCCCATCTAGTATAGGAACTGGGAAGTGTGTGGGGGGGAATCGCCGCTCGGAGGACTAGCTGGGTGCCGGTCGGCGGGTGGTGAGCAATTGCACTGCGCATCATTTGTACATTCCAATCCTCTCATTATTGCTGTTGTCATTTTATTAGTGTTATCATTATCATTATTCGTTTCTTCTTTTCTGTTCTATTAAACTGTTCTTATCTCAACCCGTGGGTTTTGCTTCTTTTTCCTGATTTTCTCCCCCATCCCACTGGGTGGGGGGGGGAGTGAGCGAGCGGCTGCGTGGTGCTTAGTTGCTGGCTGGGGTTAAACCACGACACATGGACCAAAGGAAACCCTCTTGAACTTCAAGGTATCCTACAACACTTTTCGCTCCCTGCATGTATTATTGTTATCATTATTACAAAGCAAAATTGTAACACTTATGGCTCATTTTGGCCAGAGAACATACAGCTGCTTTGTTTTGGGAAGTGGCATCTAAAACTGGTACCTTCCTCTTCAGTCTTGTTTCTTCCCTTGTGAAAATCCCATAAGTGCATGTTGGGCATCAAGTTCAACCTGTCCTGTGGCCTTCCCCTGGACTTCTACTAGGGAGCAATTTTCAACTACTGGACTTCTCCACAACTGAAACCTGCTTAGTGTTATGGGCAAAATAACTTAGTCTTTGCCCAGCTCTGCATCAGCATGCACACCCACTTCTCTCTGCACCATGTCTTTATGAATAGGAACTATTGTATGTAGGCTGAAGTCCTTTGCCAACATGGGTCTACAGCTAAGCAAAATCCATCAACCTCATGCCATTCACGTCCAGAGTGGGAAAGTATTTTAATATGATTGTGAATTAAGCAAGGAAAACTAGAAGGGGAAAAAAATAAGACTTAGGAAGTCTTTTCAAATATAGGACCCAAAACTAACATTTGGAAATTTCCAAGGTCTTAGGAAAAACAGAAAGAGCTGTTCAGCTACATTTGTTCTGGCCTTAGCCAGCTCTCTTTGCTGAGCTCTGTTGTCATCACATTTCACATTACGATGGTGTTGTGAACTACAAAGAAAACAAGGGAATTGGCAAGTCAAGTGTTTTGCCAGCTTTTCAGAGAGTAAATGTGTCCAACTGAGAGATGCCGATTCCACCTTCCTAACAAAACACACGCTGCTTCCACTGACTGTCGGTGGTATGACTCTCTGCACCTTCCCCTTACTGGTAATTCTTTAAAATACCCTTGATGATTTTAAACCTCATTGAAATGATAAATTAATTTTAACATTATTGGATAGAATAGGCCAACTGTGGATGGAGGTAAATACGTCATTTGCAATGAAGACAAAATATTGCCTTCAGGAGAGTGGATAGAGAAGAAAAAAATCTAATCAACTTTAAATTGGAGCATGTAGTCTGGATGGGATTACATACGGCTGTAAAGTAGCGAGAGGCTGGACTCAGCACTGCAAGAGGTCCCTTCCAGAGCTTATCTGCACAAAGCTCACAGTGGAGAGCAGCTGCTGTGCATGTCATGCCATGGTTTTCCCAACCAGCCTAAGCAGGAGTGGCCCACCCTTAGCTGTTAGCACCCAGACCAGTTTAGTTAAAGGCATAAGCAAACATCTACCTGGCAGACAACAATCTCATCTCACCCAGGACTCTAGCTGAACTGTGTCTTCAGAAGCTTGGGCCGAGACTGCCTGAGCGAAATTGCACCTGATACTGCTGAGCAACAAGCCCCACAGGTTCTACAAGCTCTGATGTTTATGTGAACCTCAGCTGGGCCACAGCGCAGAAACCTGGCAGAAACAGTCCACACAAAACCAGGATAGTTTTCCTCTGGCTGAAAGGGCTTGGGAAGGGCTCTGTGGGCTCTAGGGCCAACACAGGGATGGAGGGAGCATAATCCCCCTCCCCATCACCACCCTGGGACCTTCACACCACACTCCCCTCAGTTATATCCATACTACCCAGTAGGACAGCATAGAGAACAGATCATTAAAGAAAATCTTTTTTTTTTTTTTTTTTGACCAGAGGATATTTTAATTTGCATAATTCAGTGATCTGGCTTCAGACTGCTCCATAGACCACAGAGTCAACACAACAGAAAGGGTGGCAAACACTGGCATTGAGTCACAGATGAGACACTGAGGGTGTGAAGTCTTTACAGCAGCTTTGCTGTCAAAGCCAACGTAGTGTGTACCCATGGCTTGATATAACAGCAGCGAGTCTAGGGCAGTTTGGTAAGAAATATGACAGATCAGAATGTTTCAGAAATTGATGTAACCAGCTCTTCTGACATCCAAAATCCACAATTCACTAAAGCAATATAGTTGAAGCTGATGCTGGAGTGTTTAGATGTTTCTGTTTCCAAAAAAGAAGCTACACTGCCTCTTGTCTGCAGAAAAAAAGGGAAAAAAAATGGGGGCGAGAGGAGGTAAGAAAGCAAGCACATCTTGTAGGTAAAAATTGTGTTGCTTAGCTTGGAGCTAAGCCCTACGACATACATTACTGTCTTTCTGTTCAATCAGTGTTCTGCTACAAGAATCAGTTACATTCAATCATCTGAAAGAGCTATTAAAATGCTGATAAAAAATTCATAAAGTAACACACAGTAATGAATCAGGAGAATTCAGTAAAGTGAGACCTACCCTTAGAGCAGGGCAAGAATGAAGGTGAACGATCGTTTGGGCCTAGCGGGCATGAAATACCCTTTTGGAAGATGAATAATTCTGTTTTGGGCTGATAAGTTGAACTAATTTATAATGCTGTTTTAGGTCCACTGCTGAAATATTTCAAATCCCTCAACTTTAAAATGCATTGCCTGTCAGAAACGGGTCTCTTAACAGTTTCCTCTTAACATTTTTCAAAATGTAACCTAGACCAATTTGCATGATTTACTGCTTTATTGTATTATACTGTGCATGATTTAAAATGGGAAATAAAATTTAAAAAAAAGAAAGACAAGGTGGTGTGAAAGAATTGCTGCAGAAGAGATGCAATGTTTTTTAGATGTCTGCACAATACTAAAAGGTGCTTTTCGTGCCCTGGATCAGGACAGGGAGGTGTAATGCAGGCAACCTTGCAGGAACAAAGTAGTGGTTTGTCACAACAAAGCACAAATGTATTTGCCTAGAGTGGCTTCCACTGTGTGGGAGGCTCACTGTTCCCCGCTGGTGTTGACTGAGGCCACTGGGAGCTGAAAGCAAAGAGAGCTGGGGGCCCACAGCATCTCGCAATGTGCTCAGTATCTTGTAAGTCTATGGGGATCAAGATCGATTTGAGCTTTGCAGGCTCCAAGGTACAAGGCATGACTTGTCTCTCTCTGCAGGTGTTTTTCTGACAAGTGGGTAGAGTCGTACAGTTTCCCAGCTGACTTCTCAAGAGTCAAGTCAGAGAGCCTGAGGGAGAAAAAGCAGCAACAGCAAAGCCATCTCCTCTCTGCTTTCACTTAAGAGATATTCCACTGAGAGTGAGCGACTCCTACATTGTCAAGCTCTTTTCTAAAGTGCCTGTCTCTGTAATTGCACACAGGTTCATGGCCAAAGCATTTCCATGCCCGGTCGGTCTGCAGTCCAAAATATTGCTGCACACAAACACCGTGGGATGTGTTGGGGTGGCTGCCACACCACGGATGACAGCAGACAGATCAGTGTGGATGAGGATGTGCTGTGCTCAGCCTGGTGTTGGTGAGCTGTGATTGCTCCCTGGACAGCGGCTACCCCAGTGCTGAACGCCAGTAGCTCTTGTCCACACCAACCCATCTATCTTGGACAATGGTCTGTCAAGTAACCTGAACTTTCAGTTCAGTAACATTCCCTAATGGAGCCAGGTGGTTTCTTTCCCTTCAGCATTACAAGATGTATAATGGAAGAGGTGGGACTCTTTAGAAAGTGGTAGGGTAACACAGATGTTGCTCATCCTTGGGTGAATGCCCTGAACAAAGTCATCTGGCCATTTGGTTCCACTCATTCATTTTACAAAAAAAATAAACCTTTGCTATTGCAATTTTAATGTCAGGTCGCCATTTTAATGGGTTCTTTTCCCATTAAAAGCTCATGGTTGATATTGCAGCTATTTACCCTCAAAGTAGGAAAGCAAAATGGTGAAAATGTGCAAAGGGAATAAAAAAGTGGTGTACCCCTCATTCCTAAGCTAAAAGTCTTGGTTCTGACACCAGCTGACTTCAGTGGACAGTGTCAGATATGCTTGCAACACCTTTAACTGAGTTTGCACAGCTGGTGTTCACGACCTACAGCTCTAATTTCCTTTTTACTGGGCCTAGAAGCATTCATTCCCTCTGAAAATGAAGCCAATGTGTTTCAAGTTGGAGACTGAAAACAGAGACTATCCAATTCATTTCTAGCTCCTAAGACTATATTGGTGTGACTGATATTAAAGTGTTGCCAAAGAATAAAGAAAGATACCCTCCCCAGCTGTAAAATAAGGCCATGACTCTGAAGGGCACCGAGCTGTTCATTAGAGGTTTCTACAGAAAATATTAAGGCCACCAAACGATCCCACCATTTCCAGCTTCCCTTTCAAGTGATTCATCTCCAGATCAGACCTGGATTCAAAACCCCATCATTGGAATGGACCCTCATTACCTGTGCTATCAGCACCATCCATAAATGTATCCTTCACCTCCTAATTAGGCCAACAAAGGAGGGCTATTAACAGCTAAATGTGTTACAAATGCAGCATTAGGGATAGAGACTATTGACCTTTTTACTCCGAGTGATCTATATACCCCTTTGTTCTGCTAAACACAGCTTCCTCTTGTCAGGGCATCACTGGTAAAGGGAGTATAATCTGTTCTCTGATTGCACACAGGCTTCCTTGTACTCAATTAGAAAAATAAAGAAAGAAGTTATCTGTACATCTTGCAGTGAAAGTCCCCCCCCTCTCCTTAGTACATACAAAACTCACAATCGGCATTGAAAGCCTGAATTTTGCTAGTACTTGTTGAAGTCGATGAGAATGGCTAGTACTTTGTACCACACAAAATCTGCCTGTTGGTAACCTCAGATGACCTGGAAAGACTAAAGAACAATCCTGCATATTTTCATACACTCCGATTTTTCTATCAGTTGAAATCTTGGCAGTCATACACTTATTTTTAAATACAATTGAGATCATCAGTTGAAAAAAAAGAAAAAAAAACCCTCAAGGAATTCAAACTCTACATAATATGTGATAATAAGGCTGTTATTGTGAAGCACTCTCTAATAGTGTATTTATTCACCTGCTCCCCATTAGGCAGATCTGTTAAACCAGCACTTTGTCCATCAGCACTTGAGTGCTTAAAGCTGAGTATGCCTCTTTCATATTTGCTGGCACCAGCGAAAGCCAAATTCTAAAACCTCTCTGAATGGGGCTTGCATTGTCAAGCATGCCTGAAAGATGCCTGCCACACTCAGCTGTCAGAGATGCCACAGCCTCACTACTAGTTCACCTGACAAAAGTCATAAGGAAAGACAGTGTAAAACAAGGAAAAAAACAGAAAGGGGGGGAGGGAAGAGGAGGGGCAGGGGAATGCAGGAAGGGTCAATCCTCACCTGATACTTTCCTCTCCTCCTCACTTAATAAAGTTAAATGCTGTCTGAGATTTATTGCTGCGAAAAGGAAAGTTAACCACATAATCAATAAAAAAAAAATCCAATTACAGTCTGTGGTGGAGCAACATTGCATATAATAAAAGTCTCACTTACAAGGATCTTAACCTACTTGGTAGTTCAGTTATGCAGTGGATATTAAGTCACACGGCTGTGAACATGAAACCAGTGGCGCCAGACTGGGCTTGCATTCACAGCAAAAGCAATGAACGTTTTCCTACCGGTGGGAAGGGAAAAGGCACAGACACTGCAATAAAGTCTTACTTGAACCTACTAAATCAGCTCACAACAAGCATCACTGAGTGTTGACCAGCCTTCCCAGCAAGACAGGTCATTACAGTCCTACTATCCTCCCTGGAAAGGCATTTCTCTTAGTTTAGGTGATTCTTTTCAAGGCACGTAGAGGTACTTCTCCCTTTCTTTCCATTAGTCACTATTCATCCAGGTGGAGCTTTTGCTACCTATAAGAAGTATTCCCAGAAAACCCATCAACTTTGTTTCAGACACTCAGATGCTCCATACTGCAATTGGAAGTCTGTGATATGGTAGATTTGGGGGGAAAAGTGTGCAGCTCTAAACCAAAGGAGAAAGCATAACTACTTCGTTGGCAGAGCACAGAATGGCTTTGTAGATTTTAAACCTGGCTTTGCCCCTGTTTATCATAGGACACCGGGGAATTCATAGCATATCTCAGTTCCTCTACTTGTAACAGAAGGATGAGAGTATCAGCACACTTTACTGAAAAGATTTCATATCTGTGAAAAAAATGCACACTAGTATCATCCTATGAAGAATGTTTTTAAATGCTGGAAGTACCCGGCCATATTTTCATATTCGTTACTATAAGATGATCACTCTGCCATATCTTCTGGCAATGAATATTTTATTTGAATTGGGCAGGAGCAAACTGGCAAGAAATACTTATGTTTCTATCTTGGCTGTGGGGGGAAAGGTGATGCCCGATCCACGGCGAGATCAGGATGACAATACTTGATCCAGCATGCAGTCCTCCAGGACAAAGTTATTGCTTTTAAATTTTTTACTACATTTGAGTCAGCAGGGTTTCTAGCACATTAGCACTCATGTCATATGACCATGGATTTTTTAAAATCCAGACTTAAGTGCCTAAAACAAGATTCACCTTCCATGGAACCACTGCCTTAGTTCTTCTCGGTCTGATAGAAAGAATATCAGCACTGGAATAACCTACATCTGACATGACCTTGTGTTTTAGTAATACAGTATTAAAGTTGAATTTGTGACTTTTCCCATGAAGTCACTAAAGAGAGGAGGTTGTTCACACCATATGATGACACAAGAAAAAATGTGGCACATGTAATACAAAACTCCTGCTAAAATACAGAGAGCAGAGATGTGAGGAAGCAACATGAGCCTTCACAGCACAGTTTTAGCATCACAAGGCAACACTGAGCATGTTAGAATAGATGACAATGAGTTTTAAACTGGGTAACACCTGAAATTAAATGGGTCTGCTTTCAGTTACACCAGTATCAACGAGAGGGCAGGTCCCTCACCGTGGAAGAGACCAGAACCATTGCTGCTGCCCCAGCTCACCAGAGCGAGGTTGAGACAGCAGAGCTACAGCACTCCCCGTGAGACCAGCTAAAGACCAGAGGGTATAGCAGCACACTGCCACGTGCTGATGTTCAAAGACATGAGACGTGCATGCTGAGCAGCATGCCACCGTTGTTACACCCTGGTTCTCGGCAGGACATGATGTGTCAAGCACACCCTCAGAGTTTAAAAGGCCACAAGAAGAGAAAGAGAGAGAAGCATCCTCATCTTAGAAATAGTAAAACCTTGTGTGAGTTTTGCCCTTCAACTCCATTTCATTCTATGGGAGTTGGTACCTAAATACCTCTGATAGTCTAGCCTTGATTTATCTGCATCACACAGATGCTGGGGAAGAGCTGGGAGTCCAACCAAGGCTATGAATCTCAGTCCAGTGCCTCCCATTCAATGGTACTTTTTCCTCAAGGGTCTTCAAAGATACAACAAGTGTGTACAAAGTGACACAAACAAAGCCAAACCTTGAAAAGGTTTTGAAACTTAGACTAGTGGGATTACCTAATGATGATCTCTGCCAGAAACTGGCTCCTAGTCTCTTCATTGATCATCTATTTATTTGGGGTTTCTTCTTAAACATTTGCCTAGACCAGCTGCAACAAGGAAAACTGATGGGGACATGAGGAAAATATAAATTCTTTTCTGGATTTTAGTCTAATCTCCTCTAGTCTAGTTTAAGCCCTAAAGAGAAGGCAATTGCCAAAACCAAAGCAATCTGTCTTTTCTTTTTATACGTGTTGTATTCCCCAGAATCCCTGTTGCAAATGGGTCATGGCTAATTGAGTAACAAGAGGAGTGTCTTTCTTAAACAGCATAAATCAGTCACTGGTATAAATGGCTACTGCTGGACCATTTTACAGAATGACTTCCACTAGTGGTGGATTCTTCATGGAAAACAACTAATTTTTCATATTGAGCCATTGCACCTGCACTTTGAAACTACACCGAGAGGAACAAACAAAACAAAATCCACTCCAGAGACAATCTATCTTGCCTTTGAAATTCACTCCTATTTTTACTGCTGCTTCTATACTGCCATGGTCCCATCAGACCCAACTTCAGCCCACTGCTGACCACACTGCCTGCATGATGGCTTGCAGGTGGAAGAGCACCTCTCTTGCTTTGCGAATGCTTTCAATGGAAATTTCTTCAATGTAACAGCTTCCCAGGTCTGGAAGAGTGTGGTCACCAGCTAATATCCTCTGGGAGCAGGGAGAAGACAGGAAGGGAGTGACAGTCTCGAGGCATGATCCAGATGTCAGGCAGAAGCAGCATTATAGCAGGACAAGGCTGTTATCTACCACAGTCTTCCACAAAACCTCAGGTCATGCCTTCTGCCTTTCTCCTGGGCAGCTCTCCAGAAAGCTGCAGCAGCACCTTGGCAGCTACTGAGAGCCAACCCAGCTTTCCTCTCTCCTGATGCAACCACAGGCTGGGTCTCTTACCTACATTTTCTAAGACAAACAGATGCCATAGGTTAGGTGAGCAATGCTGACTCCCACTAGACAATCTCAGTACCATTGTGCAGGCTGGATATAGCCCACAGACCTCCATTCTGAAATACCTGAAGCAACAGAAGTTACACGATGCACAGGGATCAGTGAGGTAAGATCAATGCACGGAGCATATCTAGAGAAGACTGCTCTTGTATATTCTTGACAAGATCCACAAACCATGCAAGAAGGACCTCAGTCCCTGTGCTAGGACTTATCCAAGCAAAGACAGCGGGGCTACTGAGCGTGTTAGAAAAAGTATCAGAGAAGTCTTGGATAAATTTTCCTGGACACAACAGCTGGTCAAGGGAAGGGAGGTGAAGACTGGGAACACAAAGCAATTCCATCTATGCTGTGGTTGGGCTGAACCCATTCCTTACTCTCTGTCACCCTGCCAGTCAAAGCTGTCTTGGGTTTAATAGCTGCCAATAGCACTGAGTCTGTGTCTTCTTTGCACTCGATAGCAGCATTCTTGGATGCAAACATTAGCACTTTACCCTAACCAAATTAATACCTAGTGTTCAGTCACAGCACTGATTAACATGTTGTTCACAGTGATTAAAACATTTCTTCTCGATTACCATACAGTTAAATGCTTGGAAGAGAGCTACAGTTAATGGGATACAGGCAAGGTTGCAAATCGTGGCTGTCACACTTGCGGAGGGGAAAGAAAAAACCCAGCCTTTTTTCCTGCTTCTTCCTCTTCTTTTAGAGTTGCTAATTAAGGGCTGACTTTTTGGGCAGAGAAAGAGGGGGGTGGAGGATGGGCAAAAGGAACTTTAGGTAATTGAAAGAATCCAATTCATGCAAGCGCCCGACTGGTGCTAACCTACATCATTAAAGTTGCCAGCTAACAAACATCAAACACAGGCCAGTATTAATGAAGCAGATGTATTAATTTCCGATTTCTGAGAAAGCTAAGCAACTGGCTGGCTTGCTGGCTTCCTCTGTCTCTCCCTCCCTCTCTCTCTCTCTCCCCATCTGACAGCACTATTAATGATCTTTAATGCCCCACAGGCACTAATGGGTCCCGCTGGGAGTCCAGAAATACTGCAATTTGTATTGAGGATTTAGACATAACAAAAAAAAAAAAAAAAAAAAAAAAAAGAGCCCTCTGCTCTGGGGAGCAGGCGCTTGATCAGTCATTTCCCCTTGTGGAATAGCACAACAGAATAATAAATGACAGCTCTGCGATTAAATCAAGCCTTCTGCTTTAAGTGCCAGAGAGTGTGTGATTGTCACTAACAATCTACCGCTTGTTAACACCACTGGGGTATAAGCAAACAGCAGTCAACACCCCTCCCAGCCCCCCCCAAAATGGAGGCAGTCTACCTATTACTTCATTTATATATCTATCTATCCTGAGGGGAAACAATTCCCTGTAGGTGTGGGTTGGGGGGCTTTATTATTGTTATTGTTGTCGTTTTTAAATAACTTTTGTTATTCACGTATTGAAAACCTGAAGGGAAAAGGGGGGAGGGGGAAGCCATCTGCTGCCACGTTCAATCAGGCAATTACTCCTGGCCGCATCGGAGCGCGGGATGTGCACTGATACCCCACAGCCACAGGAGAAGCGTCAGCACCATGCTGGGACCAGACAAGGCTGCACCAAACTGCCCTCTCCATAACTGCGAAAATAAAAGGGATGTCTCCCTCCCAGCAGCCTGGCAAAACGAGCCAGAAACTACCCGATTTTAGCAGTGGTCACAGCAATCCTTTTGTGTTGCTTAGCTAAGCACAAATTGGGTTTCTCTGCCTTTCCCCCCTTGTCCCATGTCAATCCATCAAGGTCTAGATTCTGCTCATTTTACCCAGCAAAGAAAACACAACAGGCCTTGTAGCTAAGGCTCTGCATTTGGCCGTGGATGCTCAGAGCAGTAATATACAGACCAAAAAAGACCTGGATGGTACAATATATACCCAGAGACCAAGGACCTCCTCCCATTCAAGTCAACCCCCAAACTCCCACCGAGTTCAAAGGAAGCAAGACTGAGCCCCCAGGCTGTTTCTGAATGTGCCAACAGCATGAATTATCTGAGCAGGATAATTATTTTTCTTAGCCAAGAGGCAAGGTATTCTGTCTCACTGATATGAGCTTTAAATATTACCCTGCTGTTTCATTTAGATGGAGACCAAAGAAAGGCACAACAGCTTATTATCATGGAATTTTATGTTCAGATGGAAATATATCAGGAATAGGTTTTAACTCTGACATTAGCTGTCCAGCCATTTTCATAACACCAATAACATTTGGAATTTCATCTATGAAATTGCTCATATCTTAAGCATTTTAGATTTATGGTTTAGACATAAAGAGACTTTTTGACTCCATCCAACAGAAGAAAGCAACAGATGGAGAGGAGGGCTAGGCAATAAAAAAAATCAGGAACATCAACTTTCACTGAAACAATTCCTTAAAAATTGGCCTTCGTATTTGCCTCCAGATGAAATGGAGAGGCTGTTACATACAATTTAACTATAAATTACTTCTAGATGATGAATGGAATGAGTAAGAGTTTTGGTTTTAAATACTGCCACTTGAATATTTTTAAACTTCATAAACAGGCTGTTAATTTGACAAAGCAGATTGGTGTGCCTGAACTTTCTACGTGCTAATACACACACACAGAGCCATTTATTATGTTTCTCCTCTGCTCTCAGAGTTAGGCAAAATACCCTGAAGACCTATAATAAACTCATGATTTCTTGGAGGAACAATTTAGGTTATTTTTAAATGTAGATCTTAAAAGTTGTAGGATTACTGGATGGGAAGATATCAATCAAGTGATTCAAAATGTCCATTCTCCTTAAGTGAGTGATGGATCTTCTTTCTTCTTGCCTGTCTTCTCCTCCTTTCTGTGTCAGTCATACATCCAGGCTGCTATTCACACTTCATTCACAATCCTCTGTACCTATAATCTCTGTTATTTTGCTGTCGACTCCTCATGCCTCATTAGGCATGTTTGACACCTGCACCTAATACCTTTTCACTAGCAATGCAGGACAGCTTTTGACAACAACAGATATTTTTCCACAATAGCTTTAAAGAAGGTCTTCCAAGTGTGTACCTTGCCTATTTTATGGGGTTAATGTGATTCTTTCCCCCTTATTCAATAAACTTACATCTTACTCCACTCTCCTTGTTAGACACAATTGCATTTTCTTTGTCTTGGTTAAAAGCATGTGTGCACATGTCTGTGAGAGGGTACAACAAACAGCAAGAGCAAAGCAGTAATTTGGGCCAGTGGGGCCTGCATTAAGTACCTAAAACAACACAAACGTGTTGCACACCTATGTGTCTATTTTAAAGTAATATAAACCTATTAACATGATAGCTTTTCTATATATAGGTATAGATGACATTACTCCTACAAGAAAACTATCCTATTAATTTGGCTTGAACTACTTAAAATAGAGTACTAAATTACTAGAATTCTTGGACTAATAAATTACTGTACCACTCAAGAGCATGAAACTAATTCTTTTGGGACTGTAACTTCATTTGTTAAAGTGCAATGAATAGTTGCTCAAAGTTATAAATGAGTTAAAATCATTCTAAAAGCTACAGAGTCGCAAGAAGTCAAACATGATCCTACATGCCACTCATTTAGTGAGGTTATGGCTAACTGTAGAATATCCTACTGGAAAGTAACAACCCAAAATAAAATGTGTACACAAGCTGTGTTAGGCTGTTTTGTGCTATGGCTTGGGGGTGATGGGGAGCCTAACACAGCTAAATCAGTCTCGGCAGAGAAATTCCTGTAGGTCATGGTAAATAAAGAATAAGTTTGGAGGCCTCAGCATGAAGCTATTACTTATGGTGATGACAATAATGACTAAAATATGAGGATAAAGGGACATTCCTCTCTCAAATTGTTTTTTTTTCATTGCTTATTAGAATAAAAATTGCGAAGGGCAGCTTGCATTTTGCTTGGCTCTTTTCACTTGCAATTGAGCAAAACTGGAACTGATTCTTCAACAACATTCAGCCTATCTGTCAAAATACAGCTCTGTTTGTGCTGTAAACTAAGCAAAAACAACCCAGTGCTACAGGGAAATGTATTCTATCCTTCTGTATCCTGAGCATACATAGATTTGCTTGTACCTTCCCTAACCGAGGTTGGGGTGCTCCACCTGAGGGAATGAGGTCACATTTTTCAGAAATAGTAATTTCAGTAGATGCCAAACAAGATTTTCCTGCAGCTGTTTTGCAGTTCTCTTTGGTACATCAGAACAGCTGAAAGGAGTCAACAGAAAAGCAGACTGAGCACCTTCCAGCACACTGTGAACTTGGACCAAGGGATGCACAATTCCTTTTTTATTTTCTTTTAAATTATAGCTCTTTTGTTGTTTTTAATTTCTCTTTCCAGTTCAGTGCCAAGGCAAATGTGAGGAAAGGTTGAAATGGCAACTTTAGAATAATAATAATAATAAAATAAAAAAAAATCCACAGGAATCAAACATAATGATTCCAGCACAGTTCCTCCGCACTCTGTGTGGCTGGTCCTTTAGAAGACCTCTCCTGCTATGTTCTTATACAAAGGAAACTATCTGCTTCCCACATCTGGCATTATATTTGGCTGTCCTCACATTAAAATTAAATTTTGATAAAAATGGGCATAAAGGCGAAAGGGTTAGTAGGAACAGTTCACAGCAGTATTGATGAGAACAGCTTGCAGCTGGAAGCCTGAGATAACACAGTTTGTCAGAATGCTGTCACACAGCTGCCTGCATAATGAGGTAAGGAAAAAAAAAAATGCTCTTTCATTTGTTATCAGTAGAAATCTCTAAAAGAGATGCATCATTTAGAAGTAGCCTGACTAATGGTCAAGTTCTACAGGGATGCAGATGGGATGTGGAAAATATTCCCCACCAGCAAAGCCCTAGGCTCTATCATCCTTAGCAACTTGCACGCTGCTGCCAATGTGAGTGGACAGCAAGTACCTTTTTCTGTATAAAACAGGATTTCAGAGGCAGAGCTGGGGTTTCAAAATGTGGCAGTGGTAAAATCCAGTTGTTAAAAGTGATTTTGTTAAAAATATCACCCTCATGCCTCTTTTTAAAAATGCTACACACTTAGGGCACAGAGACTTTCCTCATTTAGGATTAACTCATACCAGCGCAACTGCAGTAAAATCACTAATACTGCTGGCAGAAAAGACTCATACCCATCAATCTTTTGAAATATGTAAGGCACATTCTTGCAATGTATAAATTTATTAAATTAAAAAAAAATTTTTAAAGCACCAATTTTCAATTCTTTTTGAAGAAGCAGCAGTACCTCAGAATTCCCAGCCACCCTTCCAGGTGGATCAATACGGAAAATGAGGAAGATGAACCACAGGAGCTGCTGGAGGTGGGACCAAGGGTCCATCTAGCCCTGTATCCTGTCAACAACTACTGGAAGAAGGCATCCACCCAAAGGCACCTACCACTAACCTGTTCATCAGGAGAGTTTCTTCTTATCCTTACTACTATGATGACACTCAGTCTGTTAGATTCACAAAGGAAAAAAATGTCTTTAAACAGACTTCTACCAGGAATAGTTTCTTTTGATGGACAACATCAAGGCAGGAAGCCAAGCAGGAAAACCTCTCACCAATTTATTGCCATTGGAAGTCAGATGTCTGGATACAAAATTTGAACTCATGCAAATATTTCTGTGTGCCAGTTCAAGCTATTTGTGCACGGTCACAACAAATAACCCTACGCTCAGAGCACCTGCAGCAGGGGTGGAAGGGTAGGAATGGCAAAGGAGAACAAAGACTGTCTTGGCTTCCAACAGCAAGATGAATTGCCATTTGTTAAACTGGTTTTGACAGGTAAAACTGGGTACATAAGACACAAAGGAGAGAGGACATCACACCAAAGTTGCCAAATATTGATTGTGACCTTTTACAGAGGAACACTTTCATTGTGAGAACAAGTTGTCTACCTAGTTAAAAGGCCAAGCAATGCTGAAGGTATTTTTTCTTCCCCTTGCCAAATGTTAATTTGCACTGAGTGATTCACAGGGACTTTACAAGGATCACAGCCTTCCACAGAAATCTCCTTCATACCTCCACTGAATTGTGAAAAACAGTTTTTGTGATTTAAAGGGAGTTATATGTATTATTTCTTCTGTCTCTCTCAATTTCTAAAGACATCAGAGATGGTTAGGTGATTTTGATGTGTCTCTCCCCTCTCTTTACATTCCTCATGTGTTGCTCATTTTCTCCATTCCATTTGGGTTACAAGCCATCCTCTGTCATGTCCTGTTTCATGATCCTTTACCCTTGTACTCCATATTGCTGTTTCACTTCAAAGGGGGTTTCTGTCTCACAGAGGAGAGACACAAGGGCATCTCCAGACAACACTGCACTGATCTACAAAGCTGTTACTATGGCAGAAGAAACCTTGCCCTATTCATACGTGGTACATTAGCTTCTGCAAACACCGGAATAACAAACATTTCTTATTTTAAAAAGACTTTTCTCCTTGCTATCTTTCTAGACTTTTTGAAAGAAGGATATAGATTTGAATTAATATTATTTATTTAAAATTTTTGTCTTTGAAGCAATCCATTTATAAAAAGGGAAATTAAGAGGAAAAATAGGAAAATGGCATACTAAAACAGGAAAATGGCATGATTAAAACTGACTGTGGTTAAAGAATGACAATTTAGAAGCAAAAGAAACAAAAGCTTCATATTAAAGGGAGGCAAAATCAATACAAATTCTAAATCATTGAAATAGCAACACAAAGTTCCCCTCCTTTCAATCAAATCTTGCAAACACTTCCATGTAAGTCCCCAATTCATGCTATTCACCAGATTTTTGCACTTTCCTTCACCATGAATGATGCCCATTCTACAGTACCTTCCACTATTACACTTCTGTATAGGCTATGCTGGCTATAAGAACACTTTTAGAGCATTTTACAGACAAGAAGAAAATACCATGTGACTCCATGGCAAGGCTGCCTCCCCCAATCTCTTCCACCATCTATTCCACCCCCTGCAGCCTGCACCCAACCCATCCATACTGGACTTGCAGTTTTAGAAAAAACCCTGTGGGCTCAGTACCTCTACCTCTGGGCTTGCCTTTATTTACAGACCTGACAGAGGAAGTGGGGTTGGAGACATCAGGAACTGGGAAATGTGACTTTGCTTCTGCTGCTGTTGAGCTTTACGTCTTCTCACGCAGGTACACTCCAAAGGAAGTGCAAGAAGGGAGATCTGGGAGCTATGTGCAGACAGGGTTCTTTTGGTTTGGAGTTGGGTGCTCAGGACACAGCAGTGCTGGAGGCTTACTGAAGTGAGCAGATATAGCCCTTCCAGCACAGACATGTCCCGCACCATCTCCCAAAACAGAAAGTCCAGGGGCAACATGACAGCTGGAGCTCCTCAAGACTGTATGAGCTACTGTCCTGGGCATGCTTCATTCACGTGAATTTCCATCCGTTAACTTTGAGGTGTGCTTTCTCTCCTTGGCAAGCGTAGCACTTGTTAAGATCACAAGGGCAAGACGAACTGCTTGTAGGTGTGATTTAATGCTCCAGTGAGCTCTAGCACTCACTCAGCCCCTCATTTGAGAACAGAGACTCCCATTTTTTCCTTTTGACGCTAATGCATGTTGTCTTTGGGACCAAATGTGTGGAAACGGATCACATGAAAGGAAAGGCACAATTATGAACAAGTTATATATATATATATATATTTAAAGATGGTATCTGGGAGTTTAATGAACTTTCTGCATCAATAATATAAACCGCCTGTAAAATACCTGCTGAGCATTGCAATCTGGTGGCCAACAGCTGTTCCAGGCAGCCCTTGGGTGAACACAGGGCAGTGGAGAGGCAGGACCACGATGGCAAGACTGCACTTTGTCTGTATGCAGGAGTGCTGCAGAGCATCAGGAAGAGGCTGTTCTTCCTTGCGACTCCCTGAGGGCTACAGATTAGGAAAAGGGATGCCAGATAAACCCTATATCACTTTTTTTTTCCTAGGCCATTGTACCCACTACTGATATTTGTCAAAAGTCTGGTGTGAGAAATGCAAAGACTCCCGTAACGCTGGTGAACCTACAGATTTTGAACAGTAACCTGTCCTCTATTCACCTGATTTTCAGTAGTAAGCATATAGGTGTTAGCATCTAAAGCTTGTTTGCACAACCTGTGTGACACCACACCTTCAAACCTCCGCCCTTCCCGCTTCACAGCAAAATAAATCTTCTACTCAAAATGTCCCCATCTATGCCTCGAGGCAGATTCTCCACAGCTGGCTCGTGTGGCAGCAGAAAGTTAACACAGCTCTAAGTTACCTTGGCAGCCATGATTTACAACAGTATTTCAGTGAATCTAATCAGAAGTGTGAATACTCCCCTCCTATCTGGCACACATCGTTGGCGTTCTAATTATTCACACATTTTGGCAAGCATTATGGTGTTCCCCTACCAAGCTCCTAATCCCTGCAGATCAGTTAAAATAAATGAAAGAGAGAATCAAAAGGCACTTAAAAATTCAACGGTTCTCTAAATGGGTTTGAACAGGCTCCAGATTATCAGTGGTTGCAGTTGACTAGCACTTAAAATTAGGCCCTCCCTCTCCTACACACCTCACATTTCCCCTTCTCATTTAAAGGAACTGTCTGCTATTCAGATTCCTGGATATACCAAAATGTCTAAATGAGTAAAAAAGGAAAATATATCCATATCACCTACATTCAGTATATACCGCAAAACTTTGAGGTTTGTAATCCATATTTGAAGCTATTAACTGCAACGAGAATAGATCACAATGTGGAAAACAATTATAGAACATGCTAATTCAGGAAAGCATGGTAACAAGCCAAGTTTCCTTTTGTTATTTCTGTGAGGAAGAAATGCCCCAACAGCGGGGAATGAGTTGCTGTCTTACAAAAGAAATGTAACATTGAGCTCTATCCCATTTGCAGTCATTAAAAATGTATATTTCTTCCCTTAGTGCATTCCTCCTCTAGCCAGCACATGAAATACCTGCAGAAGAGACTTCCTATCTGTCTTACCCTTTCAGTCAGTTTACTATCTGTACACAGACATTTTCCTAGCTCTCTCCCATAAAGTCACTTCAACACTGCTACAAGCCCTTTCCTCTGGCCAGGCTTTCCACCAGCGCACCACCAGGAAAGCACATTTTGTCTGCAGGTTACCCAGCACTTATTTCTCTCCAGCCACCAGAGTCAGCGCTACCCCTCAGCCTCACCCTCATAGCCTCTCACTCCCTTCTGCATACAATTTTCTGCTCCAGCTGCTCTCTGTGACCCAGTAAGCAGAGCTGGGAATAAACTATAACCTCTCCACTTCAGGTAGTTTAGCATTTAGGTCTCAAAGCCAGTTTTCTGCTGGACCTACCGTCACTCACACGCACATATGCATACACATACACATTTACACTGCCATATTTTTACATTTCACCGATTTATTTTTCAGCCAGCTATTTATGAGAGAAAAGTCTGCTTTATACTGCGCAGTTCTTTTCCTTCTCCCTTACTTGCTCCCAGGTGCCTTGTATAACTGTGATGCTTTCATTATCACACCGGCATCATACCAATAAAAACAGCACCCACACATGTCTATTTATTAAAGACTCTAACCATTTATGTACCTCTGTGTTCTGAGGAAACACCAAAGGAGTAAAAATGTTGATGTTTCACACATATGAAATAACACAGGACAGGTCAGCGCCTCGAAATGACTCTTTCTTAGGTGTCACCGTGGAAATGGGCCAAGATAAATCTCCACATTACTAACAACCAGGGTCTTGACACTCATAGTAAAATGTGCAACTAAAAGGAAAGCGGAAAATGCTAATAAACACATATGTGAACAAGACTCTAGCAAAAAGGATGTTTTCATGCTTTTGTGCAGTCTGCAACAATGAGAGACTAATTTCTTATTTGGTGTAAATCAATATAGTATCGTTAAGCCCATTAGGATTTTGCAGATTTACACAGAATGAAGACCCGTACGGTATTGTTCTCGCTTTCCACTTGTTAGGAGAGAGAGATGGAAATAGTTGGTCATGCATCGGTAACACAGCAGTTCTAGTTCACTGGTGGCTGCAAGCCTGTTCTAGGGAACAGGAAAGAAGGAAAGTAGAAAAAATGGAAAGACAAAGTCATGGAGAGGGGGAAATGTGAGTGAAAGAATGACATGCAGCGTCTGAGGGCTTTTCCCATATGCACAATCTCCTCAGAGCTCTCGAAGACAGCCCTTTAGTCTGGCAGTTCTAGTTGAATGTATCCACTCAATGACAAAAAGTTACTCACATAAATGTTATTTTCTTGAACACTCTGAATCTTTTGAAATCAGATAGTAAAGGCATTAATACATCCATACGTATTTACAAGTAATTTAATTATGAGGTCGAATACTGTTGGCTACATTTAACTTTCAGGCTTCCATGTACATATTTTGACCAATCAACTACTTTCCATTTTTATTTTTAACATTATTTTTTAATATTCATCAGAGGTGCATTGTGTTAGGCACAGTGTAGCCAGAACATTAAAGAGGAGGCTTTAGACACTGAAGACTTTGTAGATAAGGGCCCCAATTATATGGCTTTTATGAAACCTATACCCCATATCCAAGACAGTAGCATATACTTGCAGAATCTGGGCTGACTTTAATGAGAAGAAAAGCCAGAGAGTGACATGGGGACAACAAGGAAGAAGTGGCAATAGTTAGAGGTAAAGCACACAGAGGGAGCAAGTTTCCATTTACCTAAAGGCTCCATCTTTGTGGTCTTACTCAAGTACAACGTCCCACTGTTTTAAAGCAGAGTGCAGTTGTAAAGTAGTTTCTTTTTCTTTGGTCTTCAAAGCCAAATTACATTATTTGTCCTCTTGCAGCTTGCGTAAGGCAAGCAAAAAACTATGAAGCTGGTGTACATTCCACACTGTGCACTCTGGTTAATACAAAAGCACGTGAATGTGTGTTCACAGATCTGGTATGAATTACTGCAGAACAACATTCCTCATTTATGAGCACAGTCAAAACATTAAGGAGATTTATATTTTCTTTTTAAGATGCACTCAACTTCAGTAGACCCTTTCATAAACTCTTTTCGGAATGATTTTTTTCTTAACAATAGAACAAAGTTATCTAGAACACATCTGTATTAAGATTGAACCTAAATAGATTTTTAGGTAAGATACATTAATGACTTGTATTTATATGGCAGCTCAAAGTGTTTCACAAATATTGATGAATTAAAGCTTCATGACAGACTTCCAAGCAGGACAATGGTAACATACCCTGTTTACAGATGGAACTGTAAACTCTGTCAAGAGATATTCAGAGATTAAATGATTTGCTTAGGGTCAGAAAGTCACGAATAGCACTCTGGAGTCACATGCTGCCACCCTCGTCAAAACACACTATTCACATTATGAGTGATCAGCCACAAATGCAAACATTCATTAACCCTGACTTTACTCCATGAGATAACCATGGTATTTATAGGCTAGAAGAATAAAAGTTCTTCTCTTATTCTTTCTCATTACATCCTATTTAGTCTGCAAACAAGAAAAAATAAACAAAAACAACAAATAAATAAACAAATACATAAATTTGGCCTGCTGAATGGCAGTTGGCTTTATTTATATTCTCTGTGCCAGAGACAATGGCAACCTATTATCTGCCCTTCCATATGATAAATGTATGTAAACTGAAAAAATCTACGGCTCATAATGCATAACGGTTAGTACCTTTAGTGTCTTAAAGCAAGGCAACTTTATGCCATAAATGATTCCTTGTCTAGCAATAATGCTGCATTACATGCTCTCAGGGAGAAAAAGAAAGAGAAGAGGAAGGAAAAAAATATCATGCCATGTGACTAAAAATGCAAAAGTATTTAGATGCATTGCAATGTCCAGCGAGTCTGAGGGATTCTGGGATTTCTCTCAGTAGCTGACAAACAACAAACAAAATCCTATCATTGGACTGGTCATAGGGTACTTCCACCACATACGTGTTTCTTTATTGGATGTTTCTTACTCATCTCCTTCTACTTTGCATTGTCTTTGGTTATCTGTGCAAATCCAGATGTATTTTTAAATGGTGGTAGTTACTTGTGAAGTCTTAAATGGCTGAGGGCCTTCCCCAAGGAAGAAAATGAGTGCCACCCTCCCAAAATACTGCCACGGAGAGGTGCTCACACCACTTTCTCCTATTATATGCCTCAAAATAGGCAAAGAATATTAAAACAGAGAGAAATGAACTCTAATCACAGCAAAAGTTGCTGAAGAGCCTTACAAAACTCATCTAAGAACAAACTTAAGAGTGACTGGCTTGAATCCTGGCCTGGTATAAGCTGAAACCACAGGAGGAAGCCAAACATCTGGACCACATGCAGTCTGATTCCATGTACACGTTGTTATTCGAGGCAATCTTTACAATTTAGAGACCCTACATGAAACTCAAGGCAATGCACGCACTATTGCGTGGCAGTAATGTAACAGATTGAGCACAAAAAATCCCAAAGGTTCTTCCAGACAAAACCCCAGAGAGACCCAGGAAGATGTATTTGCACGATGTCTCTTACAGATTGCAAAACCCAAACCAATGCAACCTAAGTCTCCATACAGCTTGCTCACAACCCAGAACCAGATTCCATGATGCTGGGAGAGGGACATACTCAATGATCCCCTCTGATCTGCTTGGGGACAGTCACGCTTGAATCTCTCTCTAAGTTTGTGTGTTGCAAGGGCAACACCACTGACAGAGAGGCACTGCAGGACTTTCACACTGTGCGGCAGCCACAATTGAACTTCCCTCTTAGGGCACACCTTTGTGAAAGATCATCAGCGGAGGAATCCCTTCATCTGTCACGTCAGTGGTATCTAACTGCTTTGTGCTAAACAAATGGGCTTGATCACAAACCTGGCTGCACTTCTTGATAGAAGCTGCAGTTTTAAAACACTGCTTGCCTTTTATTCTATGTGGGATTTTCTTTTCTTCTTTTTTAACTTAGCAAATGCCACGTTGCACTCTCATTGTCGATTTTAATGGCTAAAGATATGCACGCAAAAAGCATCCTAATTACTGCTTTCCTGGCAGACACAGCCATTTCCTTGGGTTTTTATTGCCATTAGTTTTCCTCACCGATTTATCCTTAGCTACTCTCTTTGCATCTTCCTCGCCTCCCCTGAGCCCTTTCCTCCTCGCTTCTCAAGACTTGTCAGCACGCCTCCAATCCCCAGGAGAGATTGAAGGCCTTGTAAAACCCACTGCGCAAACAAGCATTCCTGTTCATTTATCACATTTAGCATGCGCACTTCCACACTCATCAAAACCAAGCCTGAGCTCGCTAAGTCATTTCCCTCTCCCAATTACAAATTAGTCCATTAGGCTGTCTGCAGTAGGCCCTCTGTTGCATCTTGGTAATGGCTTCTGAGATTTCCATCATAATCGTAATGGCTCCCTGTGCAGCCATGAGGGCAGATGGAGGCCGCTCGTGGGTAATGAGGTATCACACTACCAAAGGGCACAGCTCTGGGCTCATTATTTAGTCTTGGCTGTTTTGTGAAAACAACAACAAAGGTAAAATGCTGAAGGGAACACTTTAGCATATTAAATTAACACTTCTTGAAATTTCTCTCTGTAAACATGCCATATTTTTTCTTTATGAAACATCCCATGTGTCTGAGTGTGCGACGTGAGGGAAGAGAGAGGAGGGGAAAAGGGACCATGGAAACGGTGTGTGCTGCCATGTCCTCCCTGCACGCAGAAAGCCTCTCCCCATGGGCACTGCAGACACCAAGCTGGGGGAACATGAGGACAGCCCTGAGGACCTCAGCTGGCCAAAGGGCTGACAGAGGGCTCAACACGCATGGCCCTTTCCTATGATCTGGCCTGTGGGTTCACATGGGAGCTGCTTAGCACAGACCACTTCAGATTATTTGAACTGTGTCTAAAGGCAACATCTCCGAGGGATGTATCTACTGGGGAGGTGAATTGGTTGGACTGGCTGGGTCCAATTGCTAATTCTGGGACTCGGCACTGTGGCTGTTCCTTTCATGACAGCAGCCGAGGCTGGCTAATATCTGATACGCTCAAATCTGTGATCACCCCTAATGAAGACCCCTGAAGAAAACCAGAGAGTGAAAACTCGGGAGACAACCCTCCACCTACCTCCAGTTCCAGCTGTAGCAGTCTGAGAGCCCCTGCATGGAGGGGTCAGCGCAGCACCGCAGCCTCCGCTCACACTCCAGCGCTGAAGGACGCAGAGCCTGGCAGCTAACTTATTTCAAAGAGAGAAGCAATGTTTGAGACAAGCAGGTTAAAATCAATATCAATTAGACACCCTTTGAACATTGCTGCTCTCTTTAGATTTTGTGTATTGGATGTGAGCTGTTGCTAATTTGACTTTGTTCCCAGTGGCGCAATAGCGTTCAAGATACCAAATCCTGCTGCATACTGGAAGTTAGGGACAGTTAAGATGAAGGCTCTCCCTTCTCATTGGACCTGAGCTTAATTTGTTTTCCTTGTCATTCTTCTTACGCATCTGAGATCAAAGACTATAAATAGGGCAGTGGTAAGGCCAGCGGTAGAGCTGTAATGGGGGCAGGAGAGGGGACAGGGAACAAGTGCAGGGAAAGGACGTGAAGTTTCTGTCCCTCTCCCTCACACAACTTCAAATGCTATTACAAGAGTAAGTCTGCAGGAGAACAAAAATGTAATAAATGTCTTCATAGGTCTGGCACCTTATGGAATTTGCCTAAATGTCAGCCAGCGCACATACAGGAAAGAGGCAAATCACTCAGTGAAGGGAGGGATTTTTACACATCTCACTTCTCATGCCCACCTGCAACTGGAGAGCGCAGCTCCCACAGGGAGATGCAGGAGCAACCTAAACATTTCTCTTCAAGATATTTTCCTTGAGTCACTGAGCAGCACCTCCTGTGCCCCTTTCTGAAAGTCCTGGTAGAGCTAGCCGTGCTGTCTACGCCAAAACACATTTCTAGATGTTAGATAGCGAGCGAATATTGAAAAACATGTTTCACATCTGAAATACTGTTTGTATAGGAAAAAAAAGAAAGCCAGACCACTGATTCTTTGAGATAAGAGGAGTGCAAATACAAAGTTAGCAGGCGGATTGCTATCCAACTCTGCTTTGGTGAGCAGTAAAACACAAATTTATGAGCTGGGTTTTGTTAAAGTCGGATATGGATTTTTGAAAATGAAAAGGATGGATGGGGGGATGGCAGTGAGACATTTAATCAATGTCATAAAAATGTAACATTCATTGGTCTCCTAAAATGAAATTAATAATCTGTGTAGAAGTATCATTAGGAGCTAAGTGACATTTTTAGGCTTTGATTTGTAACTTGTAACAAATCTTACTTCCACATATTTCAAACATTCTTAGTGATATCCATCTTTATTAAAACATACCAAAACCTTTTCACCTCGGCTAGAGTGGCCCATCAAGCATTTTTTCCCCAGCATAATATCCTTAAGTAAAAAGATACATTATCAGGCACAGACTTTACAGTAATGAAGGCAGGAAGAGGCATGCTCCATACCATATTCAAATTAAATCAGGGATTTCAATACTCCCTGATTATCAGGGAGTCTTGTCTTTCACTAATAAATTTCTCCTTCATCCCAGGCACAGGCTTTCTAAGCTCTCTCTGAACTGATCAGACATTTCATTGTATGCAGAAGGGCGAAAATAAGGTGTGTGCATGTGGGGAGGAGGAGGGTGGGGCAGGGGGATAAAAAATTAGGCAAAGTCTGCTAGATGAATGATTTGAAATATTACATGAAAAGGCAGCCTTATAGGAACACCAATCTGATTCACATGCCCTGCTGAATTTAGAAGGATTTGGGAGAAGGAGTAGCTAATATACAGAGCCTTATTCTCCTTACATTTAACGTCAAGATATTTTGCATCAAAGTATTTTCATACATTTTAATGGAGCTACCTTTGATTTGCACCAGCAAAGTGAGATGAGAAACCAGAGTCCAGAGCACAGATTACTACACACCATCTCTCAGACAGGAGGGGAGGTGACACACGTCCTCTCCCCCCTCTGCCCTCCCCTTGCCTTTTTAAACATAAGGCACAAAAGGGCACCAGGAAAGGTTTTTTTAATCACCAACAGAATCACAATCGACTTGTGCAACCAGGAGAGTGTGCATCTTTTCTTTGTGGATCCCTGTCAAACATATTCTAATTAAGCTGTTTCCATTTTCATTGTGGAATAAGGAGGATGACGGTAGGGAAAAGTTGGTGAGAGTTATCACTGTACACATTCAGAAGTTACAGAGATAAAGGATAACCCCCATGTTGTGGCTGTGACAACAATAACAGAATCCCCTGCTGAGACCCAGCGTGCTGGAGCTTGGCGTATCGTCCTTGCCTCAAAAAGAATACAGTATGAACAGAAAAGGGAGATAAAGAAAGTATCACAATCCTATCTATAAATGGAAACTGAGGCACAGAGAGATGCGATCTTTGCCCTATATCACAAAGCTGCTCTACATCAAAATCAAGTGGTGCACCTAATTCTCCAAAGTCCCAGTTACGTGCCTTAATCAAAAACTGCTTCAGGGCCTAGAGAGAATTGTCCTTTATATTAATTATCCTTTACATTGAAGAGTCACTAGGAAAGTGTTCTTGCTTTTACTACTAGGCCAACTTCCAAAGGGTCCCGCTTAACAAAACATTCAGAACTTCATGAGGGATTTTTGACCAATTTTGTTACCACCTTTGATTCTAATTGTGTTATCCCATAATTGCTCTAGCACATGAGAAAAGGACACATTTCTTTTATTTATACAGCTAAATCTGTACAAATTTAGTATCCACATATGAGGGAATTTGGTGACACTATTATCACTATACTGATGTCCTTCTCTCACTTAGCCCCATTCGGATTCAAAGTAACAATTTAAAATAAAATGTCCAATAACATAAGTGATCATAAGAAATATTTGACCATTTATAAATATCGAGGTGATATTTTTACACATGCCCAAGGGCTTTGGGCTCCCAAGTTTCATTAAAAATGGCTCAAGCTGCAGATCTGCAGGTTTGGGTGCAATGAGTTTGGAGTCTCTCTGTATTTGGAATTATTTTACTCACAGGAGAAAACTATACATAGCAGTATACATGTACACATCTATAAATCACTTTCACAACTTTACCAGCTAGAAAGCCTTAGACTGCCCATAGTTAGCTGGCTTCACAGCTTCTGAGTGGGCTCACATGGCCACATCAGGAATGTCACAGATAACTGATTGCAAATGGACACACACCAATTTCATAATGTCAGAAAGGGCATGCAGCTGCCCTGTTTCATTCTCTACCTCTGAAGTACCACCTATTGACAGGTATTGAAAATGACTTTGTAATTCACACTGTATCCCCTTATTATAATTTTTGCATACCTTGCTTTTCATCGAAATTATTTACTGAAAGTAAAAAACAAAGGCCCCTCCCTTTGAGAAGGTTAGGTCTTTGCTCAAGCCCACAGATTTTAACCTCATAAATATTCCCAGCTATAAGATCTTATTAAGAAGGTATGTCTCCCAAGAGCATAAAACCATCAAGCTGTAAATTTTATTTAATTTCCCATGAGATTTCCTAGCCTCATACATATAATTAGAGTGCAGTATAGAGCACTTTTTGTGTTTTGTCAATAAATCACTAGGGAACAATCAACGTTTAAGAGGACAAGCTTTAATGATTTTTCAGACCCCTAAGCAATCATGCCTGCTACAGTGGCAAGCTGGTCTTTAACTTTCTCTAACTAGGACTGCGGACTGTAATGTTAGATAGGGTCCCAAACACTTAATCCTATTAGACTCCGCAGCCCAGACAATCATAGCTTATACCCCAGGGACATATTGATTTTGATTTGGCTGACAGATAAGACTAGCCAAGCTACTGTAGGCTATGCTTTATTAAGTGTTTACAAATTAAATATCTTAAGGTCTGTAACAAGCACAACTCTGCTGCACACCCAACTGCAGATTTGCGATTACCTGTGCAGATGGACAAAAGATGACTCTCCATCAATCACTGAGAGCACATCTTACAGTATCAGTAGCATCAAGTGCAACCAGTCAAGAGGTACCAGCCAGCTCCTCACCCAGGAAGATGCAAGGTGCTCTTATCTCCATTTCAGTACAGCCTCTTGAGAAACTGAAGTCTTCTTGCAAGACTTTTGTTTGTGGTAAAATATCTTAGGAAAGTCTTTGTCAGGAGGAACTCATCAGGGTGTATTTCAGTATTGAGCTATGTCAGAAATTGTGTCATATTTTTTAAAAGGCAACATTTACCTAATTTATTTTGCACTCTCTATTCTTTATCTTAACTCACAAACTGCATATTTTTTCACTGCCCATAATTTCCATACTGCTGCCACAGCCTTTATTTGTTCTGTCTAATTCGGCCTACTTGGGTACTCTTGGAAGTTCCTACATGCACAGTGTAGACGGAGATAAACCATTCTTTCATATGCAGATTGTCTGTGACTTTTGGAAAGACAATCCCATTCTGTGCTACAAAAAAATTAGATACTGTAGATGATTTAGAGAAAAAAATGCATACAATCAAATTCTTTCTTGCATGCAAACCATAAAATAACTTTTACACCTGGGAGAGCTGAATTAGTATATTTCTGATTCGGCACTATTTTACCCTTGACTTTGCACTGATATCACTGAGAGAAGGAGAAAAATAACTGCAGAGAATTGGATGCAAAGAATTCATAAATTTACTGAAAGGAAATATCTGAAAAAGAGAAACTGCCTTCCTGAACTACACAATGTGTTGCAGTATACAGAACTACTTGGGTCAACAGATAGGATGGTATTTCTGTACCCTGAATTACCCTTGTGATCTCAAGTGGAAACCATCTTATAGGCACTGAATGCACATTAAACACTTGAGCTTTTCGCCGTATAATTTGATAATCACACCAACTACGCTATCAGGCAAAAGTCTCCCAAGTACTTTAAATATGTTAATGAACCAAGATTTTATCTATAGTCTTATACAGCTTGCACAAATCTATAAATAGGCTTATCTCAGGGTTATTGCTGTTATAAATTAATTATGGAAATGTCAACCAAATCAGGTACATGCCAAAGGAGTAATGGGGAGAGCAGTGATTTGCAACAGAAGATTCAGATACCGGGTGACCTGCATGAAGGGTTCACAGCCTCTGGCAGCAGTCCACAAGCTTTGGGGGAATTTAACCTTGAAGAATACACTTAAAATTGCTTTTCATATGAGTAATTGACAGTGGCTGAAGAAGTGGACTGAGTTAGGGAAGAGTTATTGCACTGTTTTCTTTTAGGATCTCATTCCTTAAGCCACAATTGTTTCTTTTAGGTACTGAGAGCTGCAGAGTAAAGGGTTTGGGGTTTTCAATTTTGTATTTATTTGGAGGTTTTCTTGCGGAGCAAAGGTGAGGGAATGGAGATTAGGGGCCTTGATGTAAATTACTTACCTTTACCGAACTATGCCGAAGCTATGTCTAGGAACAAAATACAGTTATTAAAAAGGAAAATCCCAATCAAATAAAAATTACTGTTTTCCCACTTAGATTTGGATATCTATTTGGTTTTAAGGGTAACAACAGAAGTATGTGACTCCTGAATATTATAAGAAATTTCACGTGTACATCTCTGCATTTATACTAAATCTAACCCAAATGGCACTCTAAGAAGGTTGAGAGATCTGTCAGAGCACAACAGCTACTTAGATCCTAAATGACATATTACTTCTACTATTTATTCTTTATACTGTGATTTGACCTGTGAACCCTGGCTGTGGATAAGGACTCTTATTACACCAGTTGCTTCACAAACTGAACAAGATCACACATGCCCCAAACACCTAGTATTCAAAAAGGAAACATTCTTTATCTTCCACAGTTAATGCCTACCCTATTTCTGTAATCAGAAGGCAGTTTTCGAAGA
The DNA here is from genome assembly GCF_900496995.4 of Aquila chrysaetos chrysaetos. Lineage (NCBI taxonomy): Eukaryota > Metazoa > Chordata > Aves > Accipitriformes > Accipitridae > Aquila > Aquila chrysaetos. The sequence goes on from NC_044013.1 coordinate 32,541,822, forward strand.
AATTTTTATTTCCACTTTTCTTATCATTCTTATAATAGGTTAGTATCATTGTTGAGGAAATGATAATGAAAAAAGTAGAATATTAGTGAATGAAATACCACATTATAATGTGCCAGCAATGCTGAAGTTGAGGCATGTTAAAAATCTACATATATTGTCTCAGTTCAGAAAGTTCAATGCAAGGAGCTGTTGATTATATATAGCTTTAAAAAAAAAGAAAAGAAAAAAGAAAACACCACTTTTACAGTGATTAGTATTGGCAGTGTTTGAGTCTCTAGTCCTATTCTGCTATAGCCAATCTAAAGTTATTACAGAACTCATCCCACAGAGCTTCCAAAAAACAGAATCTCCCTCACTAGGAATTTAGATACTATTCTGGGTAACAGAATTCTGTCTTCCAGCTAGGATCCACTTCTGTGTGACTGAAACATAAATAAATTTGTGAAAGAGGCTGCTTCTAGAATATCAAATAATCTCAGGATACTTGTAGATGCTTTATTTTTCTGGCTACATCAATATAAATGGATTAAATAAAATGCTTTCTATTGCTAGCTAGGACACGGTGCTCTGGCTGGTCAAATATAGATCTGATTGTAATGATCTGGGGGCCTTGTGATCTGCAGGCTACATTATTACAGTTAACTACTCCTAAACATAAGCTACAGGGAGTGGCCAATGCAATGATAACCAGATTGACCATTTATCAGGTTGGTTCTTGTTGCATAATTGCAGCCCACCTCAAATACCAGGAATCAATCAAAGTCTCAGACTGTGAGTGTCAAGATGCTCTACAGAAATGATCAACTCGCTAAAGGATGTATCTCTCTCAGCTGGAGGAAAACACTGCCAAGCAGACAGACTCTCCAACAATATTAGTATCAAGTAAGAAAGTGTCTGGGAGAAGAGGACTGAGATTCCCTATACAACACCCTTAGTGCCACAATTCACAAGTGGGAAGACAAAATGTCCAAAGACCTGATTATCTCAAAGCAAAATATCATTTAATTTCTTCCTCTTAACTCTGATGAAGATATAGATGGTAAGACATGAAAGAAAGAAGTTGAATGAAATAAAGACTGTTCCACAGGCCAGGAGGCCAAAAGGAATGAAGTCATCAACAAGCCATTTATGCAGTATTTCTATTTGGATGGATTTCTCCTTAGTGCCACAGGAGCAGCATATCACCTGCACACTATTTAAATACAGATTCAACCTCTGGACTATGGTGGAAACAACATTTAAGTGGTGCTTACATTCTTTGCTGGCTCTCTGCACTGAAAGAGCTTCAACCATACCACACACTTGCCCTTAGAAGACAGTGCCATACTTCAGTTTAAATAGTGTGGAACTGTGGAAACTACACAAGAGTAGTGAACATTTCATGCAATTCTGCACTGCAGCATCTACTACTGGTCCTTTTCATTAAAAAATTATAAGTTACATTACAGACCATTAAATTCTTATCTATTAACTGCTTAATATTCTGATTAGATAATGGACTCAAATTCTCAGTGAAAAAGTTACAGCATGAGGCAATTTTCAACAGATGAAGTTTGGTTTTAAGGATTTTGATAAAATGCTAAATATTTCCTGAAAAGTAACTATGATTTATAAATATACCTCCTCATTCTATTGCATACCATCACCCCAAACTTTGAAATTAAATCTATACAAAGCTTGTGCAGTTCCTCCAACAACAGTGTGGGATGCACGAAATAAAGCAAGTAACCTCTGGTTACCTTGTCCTGAGACTTGTGTTTTACACAGTAAATGGTCAACCTTTCACTCAAATCTACACATTTCTTTTTTCTTGGTGCCTACAAATCTTTAAATAAAACTCCAAAATATTTGTGTGCCTCACGAAAGATGTTACCACTGTCATATGTGCAGCTCTCAAATCACATTATAATTTCTAGCAGTGTCACAGTATTTGTGGACGCCAGCATGGAATGCAGTATTAGACTGTCCTGTGATCACTTTCCATAACCTCCTGCCATAGATATGCGATGCAGGTTCCAACTTGTTGCTGTCCTGGCAGCTGTGTGGTTGTACTCTTATGGAAAGCATTTAGAGAATAACTGGTGATGCAGGATTCAAGGAGCCTGGAAATACAGATTAAAATATCACTTCATACTCATGATCTGCCCATTTACTGCTCTTAAAATTTTAACTAGGTTGAACTGGGAAGACATACCCATGGAGAGACTGTGTGGAGATTGATCATACTCCATTCTCAATGACCTGGTCAAAACTACTGCTCATAAACAGAGCAGGGATTTGCTAACTATGCAGCTTCGGGGCCAAGCTGTTATGGCTTATTCAAAACAGGCTAACAAGTTCTCTGGTTACATCCTGGAATTCATAAAACTTTTGAAAGTGTTATATTGGTCTTGTAAAAGTGGAATGTGTGTGTAGTATATTCTAAAGACGTCTAAATGTTAAGTATTTCACATAAGGCTGTGGAAAAAGCTTGTCTTCCCCCCTCCGTTTTGGCATTAAATGCTATTCATGGATAATGAAAAGCAGAGAAGTACAGGCCTAGACCATCAAACTACATTAAAAAAAAAGATCAGCCTGAGGTTGGGAAAAGTGATCTGAATTACAACAGATCCCATGGACAGCACAAATCTCATACCCAGCAGAGAGTGGTAGAAACTATGGAGCTTGATTCATGATATCCAGGTGCTTCTAGGTTCTCATCCAAAACCACTGAAAACCTTAGAAAGATTTCAATGGGCTTTGGATCAGACTTCTAGCATGTACAACTATGCTTATACTGTTTGGGGACATAATGAATGATTAATATTGCTACTGACCTGGCTGATGTAGTGGAAGGAATGACCAAATATCTTCTTGAAACAGGGGCTTGAACAGCGGTTAAAGACTTCTGAAATGTAAAGGAGGAGTTCTCTTTTCCATATCTTAAGGTAAGGGAGGATCACATAGACGTCTATCCAAGCTAGGAAAGGACTGAATCCCCTTTATTCTTTTCAGAAAACTACAGGTGAAATGTATTTCCCTTATGGCTCTGGACTAGCAAGAAAAATGGAATGAATAAACATGAAATGTGGAAAAAGGGTAGAGTCCATGCTATGGCACCACAGTAAATGAGGTGACTTAAAACTGCTATTTTCCATTAAAAAATACACTTTTACCAGCTCTGAGAAAATATGGTTCACTGTCATTTAGACCTTACCAGCAGGAAGGAATGTAGAGTTATCCACCTTGAAATGAAATAAAGGCTGTCCTGAGCCAGAAAAAGAGAGTCCAAGGATGAAGAGACAGAGTCCAGCCAATCCACCATCAAGCCTAACCCTGAGGATGCACTATGACTCTAGACACATGCATACATCCTGTAAATGGTAGAAGATCCATCTCATACTCAACAGGTTCGTAAGGACATCTTATTCCCCCAAAAGCCACAGACAGTGCTGTGCTGCAACTGGCCAACCATGTTCTAATTAAGCAATAGTAGTTTCAGCACAGACTATTTCCTGGGGATTAATGACCAACAGAGAAGCAGTTGATGATCTGAGGCCCATTAAGGCCAGTTAGTCATTAATTCCCAGCTATACCCTGCATCTAAGTCATTACAGATATTATTAGACTGGGGTACAGGCTTCTTGTGTGGATACATATTATTGGTTTGATTGCTTGACATTGCTGTTGCAAGGCTTTGCTATTGCTTTTAAGCTGAGGGAGAGACAGGAGGAAGTAACGTTGCTGATTATGAAGGTTTAAGCCTCAGAACACCAAACTTCCTCTATGCGTTCAGATAAGCTCCCTAATCTCTCTGCAACTAAATCACATCACCTTGAAAGAGAAAAAAAGATTACCTATTTACAAGATATGCAAATAAATCATCAGGAATGTAAGCTTCCACTTGTCAGAGTATCACACTGTTTACCAACCTCACACTTTGCACCAGGAATTATTAAAAAGAAAAAAAAAAGGACAAAAAAGATAAGAACAAGGAATGGCTAAAGTACAGTAACACAGAGAAAGGTGCATCGTGCCCTCTTTGAGGTTTGCTACCTTGTGCGCCACACAAACATACCAGTTGAGACCGTTCTCTCACAATGCTGGTGAGGCAGAATCAGCCTGGAAAGCACATGAAAGAGCAGTGGATTCAGGGATGCTCCAAGAAGTGCCGATAATCCACCACTTGGCAGATTCCCTTTAGATGAAGCACACATAGGGTATCCCAGCTTGAGCCTTATGGTTCCTTTGCTGCTGAAAATCTCCTCTATTGAATTAGGAGTTAATCAGGGCCAGGCAGTTTATGCTCACTATAGGTTTTGCAACACCTTCCACAAGAACATCAAGGGCAGTGGCAAGTTCCAGCTAATCAGTCTGCCTGTATAAAGTTGTTATTATTATTAGTTCTACTACTATTACTTCTAATGTATAACAGACACAGCCCCTCCATGCTCTGAACTATATCCTTGTCTCGCTGTTGCCTATTAATATCCTCTGCATATGAGACATTGACTGTTAAGAGGAGTCTGTCACTCCTTTTTCACTCACTTGCCTTTTCCTGTCACTGAAGAATATATTCTTTCCTGTTAAAATCCTAACAATAATCCAGGTTATACATTCTCTAGGCAATCCTGGCAGCTAAGTGGACCAGACATAGCTGGAAGGGAAGGAAGACTAGCAACCATTTTATGTCTTTGAGCATGTGTAATAAAAATATCTATTAACTCCAGCACATAGGTTGTGATTTACTTTAATTACAGTATTGGAAAGAGAAACACATGAAAGAGCAGCGTCACATATTAGATCACGCTACCACTGCACCAAGGAGTGCTATATACTGTTGATTAATACACTACTTCAGATAGATGTACTGTTCTGATCCATTTGGCCAAATCAGTGCAAGAGCAGGTAATAAGTTGCGCAGGTATAAATTGCCCACAGCGCTCAGGTATGCAGACATACTCACCTCATAAAATAATATTTGCAATAGTAATCCAATTAGTGTGTAAAAATCCCAAGACATGATACTACTTGGGAAAAAAAAAAAAAGAGGGGAAAAAAATCCCCTCTAAGGCTCGATACCTTGACAACCAACAGGTAATATTTTGCTTTTATTGTCTACAAAGTAATGAGAAAGAGAGAAGAGCTGTGAGACTGGGTGTCTCAGTGAGCCGCTTTACAAAAGGAGTAAGACATTGCAGAGTGCAGTATGACTTACATCTCCTCATTTAAGATCTCCCAGTGCTTGCTAACTGCAATGGCAGCGCACATGCCAACCACTGCCAACTCCTCCACCGGACAAGGTCAAGTCACACGGTGAGCTGGTTACACTACGCAGCATGCACCGCAGTGCTGAAAACCACTGCTTCAGAGGAGAGGAAAGTCACACACCCAACTCCTACCATGACCAGCTGCAGAGCTCTTACAGGAATTTCCTCCTGGACCCTCTGAGGAACAATTTATTCCTGCTTTATTATTAATCTTCCATCTGTCGTCTCCAGAAGAGATGGGGTGTACTGTGCTGGCTATAGAACAATAATCAGGTTCTCCAAATGCAACTGGCAGGTGACTCAGCTGTCCCACTGTGTCCCATTTTAATTCACCTGGCAACTTGCACCTGCAAGATGATTTGGTGGATGTGAACATCTCCAGCACTCTTCAGAGTTAGGCCAACGGGGCTCACGATAGAGCATTCCTTCTATAAAATCAGATGTCAAGAGATTTTTTTTTTAAAAACCTTTGGCCTTAGCACCTGTATCTTAGCACCTCAGGTGTAAAACAGAGACTGCTTCCTCTCCGCTGGTACCTGTGACATCCATGAAATATGGATGTCAGTAGAACTCCAGCTATTTCGTTCCGCAGTCCTCCTTGGACCTCTGCCCCCCAGGTTGGACTTGCTACATTGCCTTTTGTGTGACAAATAATCTGTTCTTCAGAAACACTACGAGAGCTCCTGGGGCCACAGTCCAAGAGCTGCTGTTACATGCTCAGTATGTAGCGAAGTGGGGCTTTCCCTACTTTATTCCCTTAGAGTCTAACAGAAAAAAGAAGCTTTCAGGAGGGAGAGACTGAAAGAGAGAGGCAGAAAGGAGGAGAGTAAAAAGGAATTTTAAACCACCGTCAGTGATTCTGAAGTAAGCTTTTCTGTACATACCTCAAGCTTATTTCACTTAAGACTTCCTCCACCTCATCAGCATAAAAGGAGAACTCTTAAGTGCTAGGTCTGACATAGTTCATGATGAACAGCATCTAATCCCAATGCATCTCATATGCAAAAGCAAGCTTAAACGCAAACTTTTTGCTTCTGACTACTTTTTAGATTAATCTAACTGAATATGATGGCTAGTCAGCCACCTGGAGCATCATGGTTTTTTTAAAAATAAAAAATTTCTACGAGATTTTTGCCCTCATTGTTTTAGTGCACAGGATAGAAGAAATCCTGGGTCAGCTTTCTGCCCCGTCCCCTTTCATAGAAGAAGCAGAAAAAGGGCTAATCATCTATTAATGAAAGACACAATTTCTCCATGTCAAACAGAGGCCACAGAGCAGAGGCTCTCAGGGGGATGCACTATAAAGTTCAGCATGCCTGTGCCCAGGTGTACCCCAGTGTGTCACAGGGAGGAGGGGAGGGACATGACTTGCGTCTGGGTGTATTGCAGAAGGCAGCAAGAGGGAGGGATGGCCAGCACCTACTGGGGCAGACGATAAGCGTGTCCAGGTATGTCGCAGTGTACAGCCATAGGGCAACTGTTGTATCTAAGTCCCTCCACAGGTGTTGCTGTGACAGCTCTGCTGCAGAGAGGGCATGCTAATCTGTTGTGGGAAAGGTTTTGATTTCCAGGGGTGACATACACTGGGGAAGGGGTATACACACACTGTGGAAACAGCCTCTTTGGAAGAAGAATGTCATTAGCAGTTGACTTGCCTCACCTCTGCCCTTTGCAGGAGAAAGAAATTATACCCACGAGCATCTCCATGGAGTGGAGCCTGGTGGCACATTCCACCTCATGCGTATCTTGTTTATTCTAAGTGGAGCTACAAATCTGTCGAGTGAGCATTTTGTTTTGATTAAAAATTAATAGCTGCTTTTGACCCAGGTGGATTAATTTCACTTTCACCGAGTATCAAGTTAATTGACACAAACTACTGTCAGGTGAAAGAACCAATTAACAAACTGTGAGGAGGACTTCTCTCCCCCTCCCTCCTCCTCTCCCCCAAATGTTGTTTTGACTGAAGTTTTTTTTTTTTCTTTTAATAGAAAAAATTCATCTCAGCAGAATGAGATTAATTACTTAACAAACAGAGGAACACAAGAAAGCAGAGGGTGGGGAGCTTACTCCCTGTGTGCCCAGAGTTTGCTGGCAAGGTGCTGCAGAGGAGGGCTGGGGAAGGAGCCCTGCTCCTGCCTCCAGGCCTGCGGAAGCTTGTTCTCACCAATTAACTGCCGCTTCCAAGATTATCAGTCATCAGGGTTTGGAGTGTGGTTGTGGTTTATTGCAGTTTGGCAAAGGTCTTTGATAAGGTCCCCAGAACATGACAGGAAGGTCATTCAAATAAAGAGCAGGCAGAATCCATCCAGAGTGCATAACAATGCAGAGTACAATACAGCAGCAAGAGCCACAAAAATATCTCCCATTCTCATTTTTTATATTTAAATTAGAAGTTCTCTATAGGAATGCTTTATGAATAGGAGCATGTGTTAGCCTAGGAAAATCAAAGTAGTTCTTATTTAATGCTTGTTAGATGTAAGCCAGCCCAGCCTTCACTGGTTGAGCTTTATGGATTGCTTTTCAGAGACTGGAACAGCAAAGAGCAGGCTGGCAGAAAGGGCTGGCAGAAAGGGCTAGTGTTTGGCCAGTATTTCAAGCAGCTACACATGACCTGCTGAATCAGAGAAATGGAAGCATGCCTTCCAGTTTACATTTTGTCAGCACGGCTATTAGGAACTCAGGGGTACATTTTCTATAAGCAAAGTGACTTATGTTTCCAAGTATCATTTTCAAACTGTCTTGTGCTAGAGAGGGTAAATCCCTGCAGAAAGGAGGAGGCATAAAAATCATCTTAGGTATGCAACTCCTATTAAAATCAAAACAAGTTGGCTGCCTGATTTGCTTACGTCCTTCTGAAAATCCCATAAGAAGCCTATTTACATCTCATGGCATCCAAATGCCATGTACAGATCTTGTCCTTTGGAATTCATGTGATTTGGACATCTCCACATCCTATGTCTATTTAGAAAACTAAATATTGTCTCCTAGATAGTCTGTCTGGGTTTGAAAATCTATTCCAAGCTGCTAACACTGTGGCTTAAGTTTTATTATAGAAGTTGCTTAACTAGGCAAATATTTTCAGTTATATATATTTTTCCTTTACTTACAGAAGTCATACTTACAGCACTTCATTTATCCTCCTGAGACTGTTTGTTCAAATCATTCTTTCACATCCTTAGCCACTATTCTACCCCAGGGACCAGCTACAAGCATTTCCCATTATTAATTTTTTATTTAAAGAAACAGCTAGAAAATCCATTGTGGGGTAGGGGGGGGGTGGGGGGAGGAGAGAGGGAGAAAAGGAGAAAAGGGGAAAGATGAAAGGAGAAAAGGGGACAGAGAAAGATTTTTCCCAGACAACAGAAGACAGTTGGCCTACTTCTTCACTGGGACCTTGTCTACTTTCTTACACATTTGAAAATGCTTCCCAAATGCTCTGTTATCCCCACCTGATAATGATGTGTACTATTGCAGGAGGGAGAAGATCACATTCAGTCTCTGCACGGGGAAAGAACAATGCCACACATTGCAGGGGAATACCCCCAGTACTGACTGTGAGCTGCTCGTATATGCAGATGTAGAATATATACATATGAATACAATGACAAAAGCGAACAAAACTTCTGAATAAAGGTGCAAAATACTTATAATGGAGTGCAAAGGTTTCCCTCCTCAGAGGAGGGCTGGCTGCCCTGAGCCTTTATGTAGCACCATCAATTCATTAGCAGAGCTGTGCCTGAAAACCCTGTCACTGCACAACGTGTGTCCACTCATTACCTATAGGATTCCAGTGATCATATGCTGGTGAAGGACTACAAACATACCTGGCTGTCTCTGACATCCAGAGAACCAAGAGAAAATGAAAGGAAGAAATTGCAATTCAATTCAGTGCATATGGAGAATAAAGAGACATCGTTTCATATGCGCTGGCTTATCCTTCCCTTTGGTTTATGTTAAAAAATATACAGTATTAGCTGCTCTTTCCTCTTGGGAAATGAGCAGCATAGGTAATGGAAACCAATAAAGAACTGTCATGTGTGTTACTGCAATCTGTCTACATTTAGGTGATTCCTGTTATGTCCTGTATCTGACCAAGGGGGAAAAGCAATTGTTCAAATGAAAGCAGGTAAAATCCTCCCAATCATTTTTTCCCTTCACATCTTCACAATCAGAGCATTGATCTGAAAAGCCACAAAGATAGCTCAGCATTAAGCATTTCGGCACTCCCAAGAAATGCTTAACCTAAAGTAACAAACTAACAAAATATCCCCACGTTTCCTACAGAACGTCAGACAAGATTTGGCTAGCTACTGAATATTAAAAGATACACACAATAACGCCTGCACATGAATTTGCCATAGCATAATCCTTCTTATGACAGATCACAGTGGTTACACTCCAACCACTTTCTTTCCATTGACTTTTAGACTACAAGTGATTCACGTTAACATCTGCAAGACCAGGTAAGATACTGGATTTGTTAGGAGCAAGATCAGGAGAGATTCAGTCTGCCAGGGAGAAGTGCAATTCATGAGACGGATTGCAGGTTTTTACTTCTCCTGCCCATCGCAGCCTCTTCCCTGTTAACTGTCATGACACCTGAGCAAGGGCACTGAGATAATTTTTTATCCCAGATATAAAAATGGGGTGAGAACAAACATGCCCAGGTTTTCAATTGGGTTTTAGCCACAAACTCTGGCAGTATGACCTGAACTATGATGGGATGAGAGACACAAATGATACAACCCTGGCAATTCATGTTTCAGGAGCTTCTCCACCAACTGCAAATTAAAGGAAAGGGTCAGCTTCATTTAGTACTAACTTCTGTCTTCATTTCATGCTCAGAGGATAGCACTCAGGCTAGAGCCTTAGCTGATGCAAATCAAGAAAGCTCAGTAGTAATCAGTGTTAGACTGATTTATAACAACTGAAAATCTAGCCCCTTACAAGGTCAATATTAGCAAAAGAAAGGAGGGAATGTGATGGTACTTATTGTGGATTTGATAAGTAAAGGCACTCCACAGTGGGGGAAGGAGTATCTTACATGGGAATGTCTCATTAGGCTTTTGTGAATATTTCTGTTGTTCAAAGGTAGGAGTGGGGGGAAATCACACATACTAGAATATGAATCTTTGTAACTAATTAAAGAGCTCTTCAAAATGTGCTTTCTCTTCAATTCTGTTTTTCATGCTTCACTGTTTCATTGTTCTTCATGTCCTTAGAAATGTATCCAAGTCCAGTAGGCAGCAACCAGTTAAATAAACTTATGATGGCTTATCGCTTAGCATATTACTAGGGCCTTTTTTTTCTTTCAGATCTCTTATAAATGTGAATTGGTATTTCTGTACTTGTGAAAATGTGCTTAATAGTTTTATTACACAGACATTTTTGCATGAAGGTGAAATAAAGGATCTGTCACTACAACTGGTTCTCAATTGGTATCAAATGTAATTATGCCCCCCCAATTATTCACCACATTTACTGAAATCTAGAAAACTGCAGTAGTTGGTCATTATCTAAAAGAGAAAAATGGCTTTAACAGTATCTACAGATAAGCATGAATGCCTCCTACTAAAAGAATCTATTTCTAACTAGTTCTTGATATTTCAGTTAAATGAAATCACTTGCCTGATTAGCTGTGGCCTGGAACCTTTTTCTGCTGGTAAGTCCTGAGTAAGCAGTCACATGAAAAAGCACTGAAGCTCTTAAATGAGAATCTCTAGGAAGTCTCATTTCATTGATTTACTTCGCTTAGATGACAGACGTAAAACTATCTGGTGTGACACAGAGAAATTAGTGATGATCCACAACTTACCTGACCAGTTAAGCTATTGCAATGGCCAAATTCCAACCTATTGCAATGGCCAAATTCGAACCTAGATGGTACAGACAACATTCTTTCTATGGTATCCATTTGATACAACAATTTCTGCTTAAGTATTCCAGGACATGATTTAACAGAGATGTAGTTGTGAAATGAGTCCTCTTTCTTTGTTTTACGTTACACTCAAATTCTTCAGATGACATTGAAGCACAACCCCCACTTTGATGTGCATTTTTCCTGGGTACGTAGACTACAGTTTATAGGCAATAATAGACATTTGAGATTAAAAGAACATTTAAAACACAGGAGTGACTGTAGGTTGTATTTTGCTTTTATGCTATATCCCAGCTTTCCAAATTAAAAAAAACAAAGAAACAAAAAGTCTCAACAACCACAACAGTTTTTGCTATTCTTTTTGTAGTTATTGGCAACAGCAAAAGAATGAGATCACACCTATAAAATTGTTCTTCCTCACCTGGAAGCAGATCAGCACGTTTGCCATTTCAGAGATCCACTTCCTGTTAATAAAAAGGCAATTTCTTTGGGTAACAAAGCCATGTACTTTTGGCAGTAAGCCAGAAAGCTTAAAGAGAAACCTTGAATTCTGAAAACATAATAGACAAGGGACTCAGCTTAAGAAAAGATTTCATCTATCAACTAACAAGAGGCTGGGGTCATGAAGGAGGGTATTCTTTATACTTGAGAGACCAAGCTAAAAGTCTTAAAAATGTACAAGAAAACCCTGGCTGGAATGCTCTCTGTATGTAATAGAGGTTGCAGCTTCAAGAAGGCTTATCATTTCTCCTGACATTCTGACAGAAATGTGTAATATAGAAGTTTAGCAGTGTGGGCAGGTTAAATTATACTAGGCAGGAGAAATCATTTCAATGTGAACTGAAGCGTTTACTCTTGTCCACTTCCAGCTCTAGCTTGTTATTCTCTCTGTTTCCCATAGCTTCATGTTTCTAACAGAAAAGCTTCATTTTAAAATGGATGTTATATAGGGGGTGCTTTGGTTCTAGGATTTGATATTTACTCAGAAAAAATCCTTAACACACTACTACAGTGTGACTTGCTTGATGAGCATCTATGTATTTTCTATGTATTCTTCTATGTATTCTTCTTTAATGTATTTACCTGGCATGGTAAATACTGTAGTAAACAGATTATATATTGAGCAATAAGGTTATGGGAAGTTTTGACTAAACCTTAGTGAATTTGTATACAGAAAATATTCTTATGAATAAGAATGAACTTCCAGAAAAACGTGCCATTTCCCACTGAAAAAGAGCAAAGAGCATTTTCAACTTCAGACCTTCATTTCTATTGGAAAAAAACATTAAAACTGCTCAGTTAAGCCTCCTCAGCCTCCTTTCATGGAGTCAAGGAACACACTCTGCTTTTTCTACCTGTCCCAGAAGCCCAAAGCATCAGCTTTTCTGCTTTTCTAGAGCAGTGCAATCCACCCCACAACACAGGCCAAATGACACACAATCATCAACCCTAAATCTATAAAGGAAACCAGTCCATATAACACCCATGTGTACAGAAATACATAAAGAAATACTGCTGGAAATGTGTCCCCTATAGCACTGTGGTCCATTCTGAGATACCGTGAAGCACAAGCCCCTCTTGAAATGGATGGAGCTCCCAAATCTCGAACCAGCTGAGCGGTCCAATTCTTTTCCTAAGCTTTTGTTGACATCTCTGAGAGATATTCAAGCTTTTTTACCAGCCCTAAACATTTTCCCTAGCCTCTGGAGGTAGAGTCACTCCTGTTTCCAATTGATTTTTGAAATCAGGGTGCTTGGTGTCATTTAGCACTTCAGAATAAGTGGACACTAATTAATGGTAAATTACAATAAAATTTATACTGAATTACATACGGCATCTGCATTAGTAGCCAATGAGTTCATTCTGATTAACATTATCACAGGAAGTAGCAGGGAGTTTGTAATGATTTGCTAAAGCAGCTAACTGAAAGCTCTTTTGTCAGGTTTCCCATTAACAAAAACAAGCATTAAATTACTTAAAGACAATCATTAATTTAAATAAACATTTTGTTACCGTACATATAAATCATGCACAGAAAAGAAACTTAGAAAGCGTCACAGTTGTCACGCCATCTAAAAACCCAGAGACGCACAGTGCAGAAGTGGTCACCTCTTATTTTCATGCCCCAGGACCCCCAGAAATCGCATACTGGGCCAGGATGTGACCGAGAATCGCAGATTCAGGCATCCCTCACACCAGATGAAATGTGAAACAACGCTATGGATTTTAATGGAGTAAATCCTAAATGGCACTAATCTTACTGAGATCTGTCAGATTCATGCACAGGACAATGAACGCTATACTGCCATCTGAGGAGTCCTGAGAGATGCTTTAAGCAGCAAACCTGACAGTTCCCACAGTGCATTCCTCAACTTCGACTTCAGAGAATACTTGCTGGGGATGACAGCAAGTGGCATCAGAGGATCCTTAAAAATCTCTGGAACAATGGATCACTACGGGTCTTCAAAATGTCCTGGGGAACACCATGTTGCTTACACAATCTGTCCCACTGGCACTCAAGGGCAGCGATGCTCCACAAACTGCCTGCAGGCAGCTCCAAGGTCCCCTGGTTCATAAGCAATGCACAAATCACCATTAGGAGCCACTAAACTAAGAAAAAACAAAACGAAACAAAATTTTGAATGGGAGGCATGGGATCTGGGAGATCTGTGTTTCCTAGATCTGCTACTGACATGAATTATTTATTTAATTTCTTTGTATTTAATTTCCCCTCCAATTCACACAATCTCATTTATTTATATCAAAAGATTTGGGAGACAAGGATGGTTTCTCTCTGTCTGTGCTGTGCATAGCTCAGTAAGAATCCAATGTGGAAGGGGTTTCTGAGGGCTGGTGTACAGAAACAACAATACAAAAATAATAAAACTTATTTTGGATTTCAGGCTTCAGCTGCAGAAAGTCTTCCATCTTGAACCTTATGTTTATACTGAAATGGAGTCCCAGACAAAGACCATGTAGCGAGTAAGTTCAGAGCTGCTGTTATTCTTGGACCAGGAAACAGAAACAAAAGTGCCGTGGCGATTGTACAGAAGTTGTGATGGAGCCTCTTTCATTGCATTTTTGATGACATATGACAAGTATGAACACCGATCTTCCAGCATTTTTCTATTTTCCTGGGAGTACAAGATACTACGGATTTCTACCATATTGAAAACAACAGCCTTGACTTAACATCCTTGCAATGCCCTCTAAAACTGATCTTACTCAGCCTGCAGCCCGTCTGCTTTATCATGGTGCGCTGACACCATCAATCAAAGTGACCCTGGTAACATAACAAAGAGAAGTGGCTCCATTCAGGCAGTGAAGGTAATACTTCCTACCTCTTCAGCTCCTTGAAGTGGAGGAACTGTAAGTGTTTTACAGAAAATTAGCCAAGCCTCTTAGTTCCTATGAATAGGTAAACTCAAAAGCAGGCTGGCCTTCACAGGGCACAAGTCTGAGACAATATAACACCCCTCACTCCATGACGGATGTCCTCGGTGGCTGCAGCCACAAGGTATTTTTTACCAGAGATCATTACAAAGGCAAGGAGAGCCACATGCTCACAGGCTGCTGTACCAAGGTCATATAAATGTCTAAGAGACAGAAACCAAGTTATTGAGAGTTTAACTGATTTGTGCATGCCAGCAACAAAGCGGGGCACAGGACAGAAGACAGAAATGCGTTAACTGGGGAGGCTGAATGCTTTTCAGTGGTCCGCTCCCCACTGCACTCATTGACGGGATGTGTGCCTCCCCAGTCATAGCTCACTGGGGCTGACCCTGTCCAGTCTCAAATCTTATTCCTCTGCTCTAAACTAGCAGACACCTCTCCTCTCCTCTCCTCTCCTCTCCTCCCTGTAGTCATCAAGATTTCACAAAACAAAACAAGACAAAAAAGTGTAAATGCATTAACAACAAGAATCCCCCCCCCCCCCCCCCCCAAGTCCTGGTGGCATATAAAAATGCTGACAGAAACTACGTTTTCCAAATGAGGTTACTTGTAAACATCTGGCGCATACAGTCCAAACTTAACTTCTCTATCCTCCTTCCCAGTCTCTGGCTAAGAATTTGTCCTCAATGGGCAACTCAGAACCAATAAAGCAGCCATCTATCAACCCCCTAAACCAAACAGTACTACCAATGTGGTGCCAGAAGTTAACAATTTGAAAACATTGCATGCCTTGCCCATTCCTAGAACAACCCCTTTATCTGAGATTATTAGACTATCACTCATTCTTCAGTTTGTCTAGGATCTGCTAAATGTTTCTCTATAAATTCACCACTCAGTGCCCATTCACAGCCATGCATTAACTGCTCGTTTTTCTCCGAAAGTAAAGAATTTGATATGACACATAAGTCACCATAAACTCTACAGGATTAAGTTATTGCATCTTACAGCACAACTGGTTTCTACAAATGATACCCTGGAAAATGACATTATCGCTCAGCGATTTGGTTCAATCTGATTGCTACAGTTAATGTAATAACATAACTCAATTAGGATGCTTTTGTTATGAATGAACAACCTTGTTCAATATTGTCTGACTGTCCAGAGTCAGCTTAAATGTGATGTTGAGATGGCCTGCGAAGCCCAGAAATTTGGTGGTGCATTTTAAGAGGAGATACCAGCATGAACTAGAAAGCCCAGGCAATTTTTAAAGACGCAAAGGTCATCTTGGTGCCTCCTACTAGATGAAAATTACAAAGCAGGCATCTTTGTAACATCTGCAAGTGAATCCAGACTTCCAACAGAGTTCAGAGAAAGGCTTGCAAGAGTCAAGACACACAATTTGACTCTCATTTTCAAAGCAAAGCACGTCAGGTTCACCTTAAGCCATTTCTTCCACATTTCTCAGCTCCCGCCAGTAGCTCTCAGTGTGGAGACCAGTAGTCAGCTCATGGTGTGCATATATTGAGAGCCTGGGAGAACCCAGCCAGTTAAAAGTTAAATGTGTTTTTGACCTTTTCCTATTTTCATATGCGGTGTCCTTCAGAGGTGCTTATAACATGTACCTGGAGTTACCTACTGATACACCAGCCAAGGTAAGGTACTCCATTACTGTTAAGCATTTAAAACATACTCATTGTTTGCACATCTGCTTTGCTTAAAACTACAACTCCTTGATTCACAAAACATCTCTATGTGAAGTAGAAAACCTGAGGTCTTGCACTACAACCTGGTGGCTTATCCTTCCAACCAAATAAACCAGGGGTTCATTCGTGGGTGACATAGCAAGGCGCAGGGAAAGAGACTTTCAGAGAAGGTATTATCTTGCCTGTAGGTACCGTGAGGGAAGAGGGAGGAAGAGGTTACGCAAAGCCTGCACTGGATTAACAGAAAGATGAAAGTCCAGAAAGATCCTTACTCTGCTGGTACCTGTAGGCCCAACCCTAATTCAAAGCATGTGTTACTCTCTTCACTTCTACCCTGTTTGGGGAATTTCTGGAATCCAAGATACACAGTAGCTGTATTTTACCACTTCCAAGTCCACAATACCCTTATTAGTGCTGAGCCAGATGGAGAGAAATATGCAGAAAACCAAAGCAGTACTTGCTGGAATCCTCAATTCATTGGTGCATGCATTTAATTTCCTGTCTCCTTGTTTTCAGCCTGTCCTTGGATATGTTTGTGAGAAACCTGAGATGGTTACATGTGTTGTGGCCTCCAAGACTCTTAAAAACATGAAATAATTACCATAACTTCAATATATAATTTTTTTTTTTCTTCTCTTTCTAACAAAACCTCCAAAGAAATGTCTCACCTTCTCAGTTCTCAAGCCTAAGACTTTTTTTCTTTTCAAGGAAATGTGAGAACAGACATTCAGGAATGGGGAGCATGCCTCATACATGACTGTAAAATCTGATTTGTTATGAAAAACAGATGTTATTCAATAGCATAAAATGTATATGAATATTACACTTGAATAACATATAGTAACATACAGTCCTTAAAGAAACACTTTTTATAATCTAGATACCTTTGGACATGGCCAAACTCCAAGATCCACAGACTGAATTTCTGCCTGTCTCCATACACACATACCATACGTGCACGCTCATGAATACCTACTTCCAAATACACATACAAAGCATATACCTAATCAACGAATAGCTATATATTGGTGTATTGATAACGAGAAATGTGCCAGCATGTTTCAGTACATAGATTTCCTTTCAGGATATCTAATCTTATTTTCATATTAGAAGGTTTACAGACACTTGTGCAAAATAGAAGATGTATCTTGTAGATTTCTTAAGAAAGCATCTCAGTTGAAACAGTCTAAATTAAGTTTAAAATCCACATCACCCAGGACAACTTTTTTTCCAAAGGCTGGATTTCAGAGATAGGGAGAGCATGTGTGCACATGTACATTGTGTGCACACAGAGACACACTTATTTCTTCACTGAGTTGAAACTACAACTCTTGTTATATGCAAGATCAGAAAACCATACTGTGATTTTACTTCGTTCTGCATCAGTGGCACCCTGAAAATGAAATCTTGCCTGGCATTCCCATGTACTCTAACAACCTTCATGGAACTACTTTGATAAAAGTTTTGCTACATATAAAAAAAAAGATCTAACACTAAAATGTGAACAAGCAAAACTATGTATCATTTGGAATGTCTTTCTTATTGTGATCTAAGCTGCTGGGAAGGCTTTAGGAATTTGCATTATCCTTAGAGATGTCTGAAACTGTCTCTTCTGTTTCTTGTATAGCACTGAGCACATCATCAGCTTTAATCTTTCATCTCTTCTTCCTCTCTCCTCCCCTACAGAGAATCAAATCTTACAATCTATACACAGATAAAACTCTTGGGCCTAGTAAAGTTTGGCTCTAAGTTTTGCAATAAAGATAGGAAGATTTATTGCCAGGAATGCATTATATGAAAACAAAATATCAAGTTGTCTAAGTCAGTATCACATCCCCAAACTCTAGGTGAAACAACAGAAAAAGCAGAGTGCGCCTCAGACGGCATGATTTAACATGGAAAGATGTGCATTCAGGGATACTTTCAACCCAGACAATCTTCTACTGAAAAGCATGTAAGTTGATAAGCCCTATCACTTTTCTCACCTCACTGTGAATGTAAATGCAATTAAACACTTTAAAAGACTGAACAAAAAAAGCTAAACAAACAAACCCAAGTTTTTGCCATTCTTCCTCCATCTGCTAATTCACACAAAATAAGAATGAGGACAGAAAAGAACAACTTCTAGGATTTCAAACACACACAACACCCACTTACCTTACAGGAATACTCTATATAATTACATACTTTTTGCCTGAAAGTATTATAGATATTAGTTATGCTGTGGGGAGGAGAGCTTGTGGGCAGTGCATACACGTATTGTAGATATTTATAAAACCACTAGGAGGCTGCAATAAAATTATCTTGGGGTATATATTATGGTTTTTCAAGAAGCATTTAAAACCAGTACTATATTCAATTTAACCTCTCCTCTAAGTTTCCTTAATACACATTTCTCTGTATAGCTATACCTCTAATTTTGAATGTCAATATATACAAGCAGACATGTTGCAAATAATGTACATCTATATAAACAGGCATGTTCAATGAAAATAATGTATATTATTTCCATAGTATGTATGTGCATATATAAAAACACATGCTGCAAAATAATATATATGTATATGTGCTATAGCTGATATTCTAAGATCCTATACAAGAACAGTAATTACTTATACAAAGATAATAAAAAATTAAAATAATGAATATATGTATGTACTGCTACAGTTGTATGTATGAATCTGCATACCACATATATGCATAAAGCATTAAATAGAGCACAACATGAACGTACAAATATAACATCAATGTTTGGTGTATTTGCATATTACGTACTCGTTATGCATCATGGTACGTGCCTGTTACACACACACACACATTTAATACTCACATATCATTCCTGGATATTTTTGCTATTAATTTTAATTTTCATACAATGATTTTATTTTTATCCACATAAGACAGCTCGCAAATGATACTTTTTAAAACCTGATGGTTGAGCAGTATTTTAAGATAGTGATGTGACTGTGTCCAAACTCTCAAAGCACCGCATACCCTAGGAGGAGCTTTTGGGGGCATCTGTCCCAGCCTCCCTGTGTTTCAATTCTTGATTGTTTACTCAACTGCCAGAAGATGGTCTAAAGCCCTGGGGAGAGCAAAACCTGTTTGGGCCATTGACATTGAGTATCCTTGGTGCAGGAAGTCAGGACCTTAGAGGTATCCATCATTACGCCTGCCTGAAGGCAGGCTGGAGCCAAGGAACTTGCCTGAGAAGCTAGTAAAATTTTAATGCACTCTGTAGTGTGGTCATGTCATACTCAGTTATGGCAAATAATCCCAGATGCCTGCAGAGGTAAAATGGAGCTGTAATGTGCTTGCCTCCTAACCCGAGCTGACAGCAATGATGTACGACTACCATTAGCGGAAAATATCACTTCAACTAACCCATGATCCAGCTCCGCTAAGGGTCACATTATCCATGAGGAACAAATTACACTCCCAAAGTAAATACAAATTTTCTACACGAAATGGGTACAAAAAAAAGGAAAGGGGAGCTGGGCGGGGGAAGGGGGAGAGGGTAGGGGGAGCGAGGACTGATACATTACCTATGACAACATGCTGCTGAGTGACAAAGATGATAAAGGACAGGACAAATCACGGGCTGAAAGCACTATGGCACAGCCAGCCCGGAGAGCACGTACCCACGCCTGTAAACAACATGTTCGCTCCCCTTAGTGGCAAACGCATAATCTTTTACAATGAACATGCTTGGCTCCAATTTTATTACCACTCTAGCTGTAGGGACCCTCTATGTGGCACATCAAATGAATAAAAAGGATCCTTATCTTTCCTCCTAATGGGCCTTAAACAGTAAGAAATACTTCATGATTGCCTGAGAGTTGCTAGCCTATAAAGTCTGGGTGATCTTTCACCCACGGGGCAAGTTTAAGGTGCTGCATTTTCCAGAGTTAAAAAGACAACACCTGTACAAATATGCAGTATAAATCGCACTGATGAGAAACATCCTGGCTTTGCAGAAACGGTTTTAGGAACAATACTGAGAAACTATTTCTCTAATCCTATCCTTAGCCAAAATAAATATATGCCAAGCAGCAAGATATCAGTATCCCATGACCTGAAGTAATTGCTTAAAATTGGGTTCTCAGCCACCGTTTCCCCATGGAGCCTTGTTTGCTAAACAAGTTGGTACCCACCATCCAAGGAGTTTTTTCAAGAATTCAGCGCCCTCTTACTCTCATAAATAATCCTTTCGCCCTTCCAGGAGCACAGTGTGCCGCTGCTTGGGGCAAGAGGGCTGAATGGGCCTGACAGCTACTCAGCCTTTTTCGACCAGCTGTAACCTGCCACACAAAACCCCACTGAGGTCCAGTCTGGGGACAGAAGGCTCCCACGTGAAAGTCCACCCCTGTATTGCAGTCAATCCCCTCTTCCTGAACCTCAGGACCTTGCAACCCCATGGAACCTCCCTTTCCAGTGGTTTCCCCTTGCTGTGCCCCTTCCGCTCCCTGGCTGGGAGCGCCAGGGAACATCTCACACAACCTAAGGCTACACGCTAATTTCTCAGGCTCTCTTACAAGACTGGAGATGACACATTTTATATTTCGAAGTTTTCCTCTAGAAATCACCCCAGTCTTCATACACCTACACCTAAAGTTGAAGAGTGTAGAGAACAGAATGAGAAAATGAACTCTAATGATATGCCCCTCTTTCAATAGCTCAATAAATGCTGAGACTTCCCTCTGTGACCAAAATTTTTCAGACCAGGAAGATTATAATTTATTATTTATACTCCAGCAGTGCATAAACACCAAACTGAAACCATGGTTGAGTTTTTAAACAGTCAGAAGAGTACAGATATTACTGTATGGCCATGGTGGTGGCCATATAAAAATGTAGCTGGCTCCCAGCTATCTACCTGCTACAGTCCTGGCGCCATCCAGGTGGCCATTTTTCTTTCAAGTGCTACCCAAACTCTTCCTTCCCTCATGCCTCCCAGGAGTGATGGAAAAACTATCCCCAATACAGTTTTGTTTCCAAGCATCCTACTGAAAAATCCTAAACTACTGCAACTGCCCACATAAGAGTGAATTGCACCCTTATATAAATGTAGTCCTCTGTAACATATAAAATGGCATAAAGCAATTTCATCACCATTTAATCCATTTATGATAGAGCTTTTACTTCCAGCAACAGAATATACAGAACGTAGCCCTGTGTGAAGCAGCTATTTACCTTGGTCTTATGTCTTCCAGCACAGTTCATGGTGGGGTTGCTTTGGGTTCTTTCTGTTTCCAAAGAAAGGACAATTTGCTGTTCCCTGCACGCGTTTCGGAGGAAAGGGAACAACAGAGCAGCACTGACACACGGGCCAGCACAGCTGAAAACAATGCTCCGTTTATTCAGCAGAGACACAACTAAGCAGGACTCTTCAGATCTGGAGGGCAGGGAGGAAATAGCTTCTGAAGTTCATGACCAACGAACTTTGCACCTATTCAGTGGTACTGAAAGGCATGGTTTTAAGTAGGCCCATCCCAAGTTCGTCTTACCATAAATATATCAGAGCATTTATAATTACCTAAACCAGTTGAGTTTGTAATGCTGGGCTAAAAACTGTGGGGTTTTTTAACATAGCCAGAAGCACATTGGAAAGCAAACTATACACAAATGCACACACGCACACAAATACATAAACACTTGCATGTGTGGATGTTTAACTACTAAACAGTGCAATACAGTCTACATACTAAACCGGGCAATACACATCTGCCAAAGTACTACTCTAAAATTGCTCTCCAATGGCCATAAACAAAATAATTGTCCAAAAGCACTTCAGAAACATACACAGGGTGCAGGTGTGAATGCTTTTGTGTGTGTATAGATATGCACAAATAACAATTCCTTTTATCTGAGCATACCAGAGTGATTTATGAAATTTTCCATGCCATAATCTTTGGTTCATAGCTGTTTTATATGCAATCAAATGTATTAGCATTATCATTAAAAACATTCTGAAGCCTTCAGCTTCATGGTGCTTTCAATGGCACAGTATTTTTCTCTTCAAAGAGAAAAATAATGAAGTCTCACAAGCAACACACTCCCACCAGCATATGCTTCTTAAGTAAGCACAACACCCACCCATCCCAATCCCTTCCCAAGCTGGGCTAAGTTTTGTTATTCTTCCCCTCTGACCATATGCCAACACCTTGCAAATTTAGCCACCGTTTGACTGACCTCTTTCCTCCCTTTGCATCCTACACAAAGTCCACCCAAAGCAAAGACTGTTTCAGTAGGAACTCTTGGCAGTTCTTGAGCTGCAGCTGTAACTAGCCAGACACTGCTGGGCCCCAGAAGAACACATTTTAATGGGATTCAAGAGCCTCATCAAGAGAGAACTGATTGGGTACTACTAAGATACACACAGAATTAAGTCATCAATTGCAGTAATTCTTTTAAGTTGTACATCCTATCAAAGTTGGATAAAATTCAAGCAAGAAGCAGGCCTCTTCTCCTCTTGAATCAGGCATAAGTAACAAATCTGTGTACACTGCAAAGCAGCCCCCCTTGATCAATGAAATATTTTCCTAAGAAGTGAAAAATCACTGAAGTGCCTCAGATTGAGCTTAATTTAAAGATCAGTCTAATGAAACAGAGTGGTGAGAAGACATGGTAGAGGTGGCGAATAAAAAAGGACCTTACTCCTTACCTCATCTTTAGCACTACACTTCCTTACCAAAGCTGTTGTATGTCTTTTCAAAACAGGACTTCCTTTTATTTCCAGAAGACAAAGCATGTGTTTGCACGTACGTTTTTAATAATGTATTAATTACCACGGGTATAATTTTAAAGACTGTATCTAGAGACCAGAAGATAATACAGTTGCACTTAAATTTGTCAGCTGTGCAATAGCTTGCCCTAATTTTAGATTATCAGCTCTGGAGACCTGCTCAAAGAGTTAGACTGACAGACTTTTTAATGGAGAAAATCGGAGTTCCCGTGGGATCCATACTTTTTTCTGATTCAGTAAGAAATCCCAGCGGCATTTGCTGAAAGGATCCCAGGATGGAAAATGACATCTCTCTAAGAATTAGCGCTTCACATTCTGATGCAAGTCCTCCAAATATACTCTCCCTCCACAGACATACTTGCTACCTCTTCAGGTTTTTTAGCACAGAAGAACAAAATGCCTACTTTGAATGCTCCATCCAGTACTGTGTGCCAAATTGGAATGAAGGAGCATGAATCTATATAAATAGATAAATTATCCACCCAAAACATGTCATTTAAAATTGAGATGCTGACACAGCCTTAGCTACAGTACTGCTAAGCAGGGGCTGCATCATTTTTCAATTAAATATCCTTGTTTCTTCTTCCAGAGAAACCTCTGGAGAAATGTCTCATTTGAGGGCAGACATAGACAGAAAGTGACTCTGTCGGCTCCCAATTAAAGGCTAGGGAAGATGGATTGGAGGCACAGCCATCACCTAATAGAGATCAGATATCAACAATGATTTACGCAGCTAGATAGATACATATTCAAGCAGGGAAAAAATAATACTAACAGCCTAGGAGACATTACTTTTCTTATTCACCTCTCACTACTCATCTCCTCCACCGCTGCCCAGGTCCTGCTCCTTCCTGCGTTCTTCTACTTCACTGTGGCCCACCTAGTCATGCCTGAACCAACTCATCTTTCAGCCACCTCGATCTGTCACACACCTTTCATCATACTGATCTGCCATTTTTTATTCAAAAGCACTGGTCTATCTTTCTGGATTCCAGGTCTTATTTATTCTAGTAGAAATATGCACCTGTCTTGCATTACTTCTACCTCTTGTGGATCTCTTCTTTCCCAGGCACACTGAAGGTTCAGTGTGGCTTTGCCCTCAAAAATCCTAAATGAAGCAAAATTGTTTCCCTTCCATTTTCTGAACAGCAAGGACATATATACATAAACGTGCAGCAATATGCCATATATTCTGTGTACTTCAGAATATCAAAATCTGCAAGATAGTCCTAAAGAGAAGTAGATGTCCTCTTCCCAGAAACATTTCAGGCAAAGATGTTTCTGATGAGGGGAGAATAACTCCACAATCCTCAGAATACATTGACTTAGACCGACCAAGACCAATTTGACAATTTGCTACTAGAACAGCTCCACAGTTGGAGGCTAATACCCTCATCATGATATAAGACATTTGGGTCAAGGATCTTAAAACTTCTAATCCTGCTGAGTATCCTTAGCTCCTATGGTTATTAATGAAAACTGAGGATGCTGAGCACTATTTATGAAACAATCAACCTCTTGCACAGAGGTTTGGCACCCTCACTTCTCCCAATGTATTTTGCTTATAGGAATTTTTGGTCCTAAAAATGTTATTTTATTTAAAGCAAGAATTCAAAAATCTTCTGGGTCCTATTGAAAGAGATCTAAAAGATCCTGCCTGTCTGAAGAAAAGAAGTTTCTACTTGTCAGTTAAACAAAGGAATAACGCACAGCCTCCTTTATAGTGTGTACTTTACCTGTCATCCAACAGCCCATTATCATGTCACGGCAGAGTGCACTTTTCTACAGGTCACTTTGTTTAAAATGACATGGATAATGCACATGTCAGCGAGCTGACAGTCCCGACCGTCCTTCAGAGATAAAAACCGCAAGACGAGCGCCTGTTCTTATCTGGGGTACATGCCTTGGTCTATCATCTAAGTCAGGCAGAACATGATTTCTCCAGAGAGCACTTTTTTCATTTCCTGATTTTAAGAAAATCAAATAAGCACCATTTGTCTTCATCTGAATATGCTTGACCTGCTCAAATGATGATGTCTCGCATTTTATAACAGGCTACATATGCTGAATTCAAATTAACAGCAGAACAAGGCCTTTAGATCTTTGCCTAGGCTGCCAGCACAGGCTGAATAAATATGCCAGGGTTAGCTGTTGTCTTTTAGAATTGGGCCTGAGCTATAAAACTCAAAGCTGGGTCTGGTTCTGGGATGTGAAAAGCTCTAAATTATTAGGGATATTTGGATCTGCACTTAATCTCTTTTCGTTAGGGGGGAAGATAAAATAGAGATCACAGAGATGAAATACACATCTGGATTTTAAATTCTTCCTGCACAAGTACTGGGATATTCTGTGTGAGGTACGATCTTGAGCCTCTCTTATATTGTGTTGCAGAAACTATCCTAAACCAGCACATCACCACCATCCCCAAAAGCTGCCTCTCTGCCTTTTTATATAGGTGTGCTGTAAGAGACAAATACTGTAAAACTGGCAGAGGTTTAGCTCTGTAAGTGCAGCAATAGCAGGAAATTACACTTCTAGTTCTGGGTGCCATAAACACAGGAGCTGAAATTCAGTTTATCATCTTGCACTGCATAAGGAACATCCTGAAAATGAATAATCACTTCACAGGATGGGATGTAATGGTAATGCATTAAAAATTCATATCTAAAAGTGCAGGTTAATATTCTGTGCAAAAACCCAACAAAACCTCCCCTTTCTGTTGTCACACTGATTAACTCCAGTGATTAGTTCCCTTATGAAAGGGAAATCACTGCAGTACAAAGTAAACAGTGGTTCTTTAACATAGTTAGCAAATTATTAAGAAACATGAGGAAAAAAATCTCTACTTGAGAAATTACTGGAAAGGCTGAAGGGCAAAGCTTTGGTGGTTATACACAGAATGGTTTGAAAATTTCCTTTTGCTTCCTGCTACACAAATCCTGTAGAAAACTGATTAAATTCATGAAAGGTGATTTCCGTATTCATTGTTTCCTTGTAGATTTTGCAACGTATTTGTTCTTTTCTGTTGTGTAAGCTGCACACCAGCATGGTCATCTCTCTTCTTCTTGGCTTGACTTGGAGCTAGTTAACAGAGCCACTCATGAAACTCTAAACAATTCAACGTTATTATATGAACGATGTTTTCTGACATTACTTTACCCTCCCCCAACATCCATCCCCCAATTTATCCAGTGAAAGAGGACGCAAAAGTGATTACATTATCAAAACATCCCTTAAGGCTCAACATACAAATGAAAATCACAAAATCCAACCTGGAAATAAAGAAATTAGACCAGTTTTTCTGCAATGATTATTTCATTTTTGCCAACGAAGGAAGGTAGATGTTAGTCCATTCACAACATAAGACCTAAAAATGTGCATTAGTGTGAATACTAGTTCTTCATTATTATTAGTCTTCTAAACAATAAACAGCATTAGAGATCAGTGCCTGACTCTTTTTCAGCATGACATTCTTCCCTTTTTCCACTTAGAAACCCAAAGTTATTGAGATAATTATCAGCAAGTTGTGTCACTTGACTTAATGTACAGTTTCCAAATGTTGTTTCTAAAAAACCAGATGTATATATCAACTGTAACACTTCAATTTGAGTTTGAAGACCCTTGCCCGCAGAGAAGCAAACCAGGCGATAACAGTGGTTAAATAACTGTTAAAAAGTGCAAATGTGAGGGTTACAAACATATTTGGTTGCTGTTAGAACTTCCCAAGCAAAAATGTAGCCATAGAAAAGGCTGGTAGTGAGACTGGTGTTCATAATCCACCCCCACAAACTATGGCATCAATATGCTTGAAGATGAATTGTGTAGCCTCCAAAATATTCATTAGAATTCTCTTCCCTTGGAGGTCTATTCCAAAATTAAATTAAAGGAAACAAAGTCTTTTCTCTGTATAGAGAGGCTTTAGATCAATCCAAAACGAAACTCTGAATAAATAACAGAATAAGAGGAGTAAGTGAATCCAACAAATCATTTTTGCTCCCATACTGATTTCCTTTCTTACCTTTTCTTCTTGATCACTGTCGCTGTCACACTGAAACACAAAAAGAAAAAAAGAACAGGTAAGAGAAACTTGCTACAGCAAAAAAATGAAATATTTCTATCAACAAGATGGCTGAAACACTTGTAAACCCTATGGCATCAAATCTGGTACCTTTAGGAAAAAGCTCAATTACTGTATAGGAGAGAGTTTTCCCCCACATTGTTGTTGAAGACAATACATTTGTATGTTTGAATTATGAAGAAATTGCTCTGAAAACAACAAAAGCCATTTGCAGTGCCCTCTGTTAGTTTAGTTCACATGCACAGGAGCTGATGGTGCATGAGCACATTTAGACTCCAAAATTGGATCAGGGAAGAATAAAAACAGTACTAGAGGGCTGTTTTGTTTTCTTTTGATGGACAGTATTTTTCATACTGCCTGCCAATACATCAGCTTCAAAGGCTCCTCAGATAGAAGGGTATGAAAATGGCTTAGGTTTCCTTATCCCAGAAGAGAAGCATTTGCAAGGCTTTTTCTAGGACTACTTGGAGGGTTCACCCTATGTCTTTGCTTACCGCTGCTAAACTAAAGAATTCAGAGATCACAGTGGAAGCAAGAACATGCCAAATTAATTGATTCATTGAGGTTCTCTGTAATTCAAGAGTAGGCCAGGTATCGTAGTAAATACTTACAATACTATAAAATGCTGAACAGTAACACTAGCGGGTCTTGATATTTATCAACTGCCATTGATCAATTTTTAAATAACTTTTACTATTGTAGAAATACAGCAGGACTAGATGAATCAAACCTCAGTACAGATAAGCATCAGAAACCCCGAACACATTTAGATTTGCTAGTACAAAAGCTGTGCTGGAAACAGGACTGTAAGGCCCATGCGACTCACTTGCACCTAGCTGCTTCTTTCAGACTCAGATCTGATTAATCCCACCTAATTCTGGGTAACTATGGAGTGGTCACACTTGGCTACCTCTACAGCAGAAGAATGAGGAAAACACCTCCTTCTGTTTGGGGTCTTTTTTTTGTTGTTGGTTTTTTTTTTTTTAAAAAAAAAAACTACGAGTTTAGATTCCAGAGGACTGAATTGTATCATTCAAGGATGAACTCACACCCCTGCAGATGTAATGGCAGATGTTTCAAAGAAAGCATAAGATCACCAAACAGGAGAACCAGGCTTTCCTAAATCAAGGACTAGCTGATTGTGTTATGTTGTTACAGCAGTCAGTTAAGCCCTTTATGCATTTGTATCCTGTTTAATGTGTCTTCGAGAATTTTCATAAGACAACCAAATTGCTTTGAAATTAGTTATACTTTGTGAATTCCAAAGGTTAACTATACAGTGGTATGTGAACAGACATAGCCAACTACACCCACAAATGTATGTATTTGATTTGCACAAATCAAGTAATCTTCTGTGTGTTCTTTAATTATAACTTTTCTGTTTCACTGGCTTTTTCCTCATCTTCATCAGTACAGGGGGTGAAAAGGTGCCTTCCCCACACCAATGAGCTACATACTAACAAATTAAAGATAAGAACTATTTCTAGGTATTTTTCAAATAATTTTAAATGAAGCAAAGATTAGGTAAAATTACAATCTGCTTTCAGATAATTCCAAATAGAAATGGAAGTGGAAACTGAAATGATTTATATAGCACTAGTTGCATCTAAATACTCTGGTAACAAACAAATGAGAGGGAACATGAAGATATGCGATAGTTTTAGCTTGAATTTTGAAACCCTCACACAACGATCAAGTTAATGAAGAGAGCGTACTTAACTGACAAAAGGAAAACTGCACATTTCTAGAACAGTATGGTGTATATATATATATGAAGTACTCACACCCTTACCCTGTAAATATGCATTTTGACTTCAGCATGACTACACATATGAGATTTGGGTATGAGGGTAAGCATAGGTAAGTATGTTTGCAAAGCAGGGCCCTACATTTACGCAAAAGCAAACACACACATGGGATTTTCATCCATGAGAATCACAGCATGTCACAAAGATTTCCCATTTATTATCTCTATTTTACAGTTGTTGGAAAAATTCAGCTTTTGGGCTATAGCACTTTCTTCCACTGCTTGGTTACAGCCAGGAGGGCCCAGCAGTTCTGGGGTCCCTATGTTTCAAAACAGGGAGCTCAGAACCAATTGCTCCATTTGTTTGTGTCCCCTGCCCACCCTCCAGACAAACTCCAATACAATTCCTGATTGTAATACCTGAATCCAAAAGGAGAAAGAAAGGGGGTAAAAAGTGGATATGTAAGCAGGCAAGAATGATTCCCTTTTAGCAGCAGGATTCAGAGGGTTTTAACATGCTGTCCGCTGGCACGGCACATGTGCACGTGTTCTGTGACCCAGCTGTGGTCACAGCGCTTTGCAGCCTCTTCTACCCCCACCATTTTTTGTCTGGTTTAAGGAATCTCTCCTCCGCTGTGGATTAAGTTTTTCCCGACTCATACGCTTGGAAAGAGCTCAGGGTTTTGTGTTTTCTGCAGTGTGGAGGTACTTGGGGAGAAGAGTACTTGCCAGCAGTGACATCTGAATTTGCCAGCAGAACAGTTACCCGCATCCGAGTGAATCTGCAGAGAAAGTGCACAGAGCGACGTCGGTGCGAAGTTATTTCCATCAAAGTGTTAAGCCTCCTGCTTTCCGACAGTCCAGTTCTAATTTCAAGGTCCGCTTAATTCCACATCAAATAATTACTGCTATACCCAGAAGCACCTTGTCTCCAGAGTTAAGCATATGGCGAAGGACTGAGACCTACTGGTGTCCATTATGGAAGCAGCACGGATGCCAAGCCGATTAAAAATGCTCAGGCTCCCTTCACAACATGCCCAGTGACTGACAGCTTCGTGATTTGGCCAGTCACTGTGGCTGCCAAAAAAGCCTCTGCTGCATGGAGGCCCACATGGCACTCTGAGAAAACAGTTCCATTCCTGGTATTAAATTCCCATACTGACCCGAGGACTTTGCTGTGAGCTCAGCAGGAGCGCACCATCCAATTTACAGCTCCATCCTCCAGAGCCCTTAGTGCCAGCCTCTGGCAGAGACGAATGATGGTCAAACCCCTCCAGCTCATAAATTATGCAAAGGCAATAAATGCACTCAACAAACAGCTCCTAATGTTTGCCTAGCCTGGCTCCAGATACACTTTGTAAAATGCCAGGAGTCCTGCACACACAAGGCATCTATTTCACTCATAAAGAGGTTTTGTTGGTGGGGCGCGAGGGAAGGAGACCCACCGTCCAGCAGTGCTGTCCTGTTCCAATAGCAGAATTTTATGGACAAGCTGTATGAAAGAAAAAAGGAGGGACAGAAGGAAAGGGCTTTATGCACTGCATTGGGGTTATATTTACATGCAGTATGTATATGTGTGTGTTTGTGTGCGGGCATACACATTGCATGTGCATGTTTTGCACATCTATGTTAAGCTGAATTTTCCCTGAGGGTTAAATACGTGCATTTCCTCTGGTTCATGGAAAGAATCAGACAATTTATGTGCAGGGGTAACTCCAAAAAAACTTGCAGAAGGAAGAAGAGGTTTGCTACTCAGGCTGGAAACTGAATTGGAACAACTGTATGTTCTTCCCATTCCTGAGACTAGTTCGCTGTTTAGTCACTCCGGGCATTACACTTGCACACACATTCCCCAGTGGCCCTTGCTCTGATGTGCTCATTTACATTTCTGGATGCATTTTCTTCCCAGAGGTGCTAAAGCACAAGGTGTTTCCATCTTCTGCAGGCTTACTGCTAACCACTTCTGGAGAACAGGCTTTGGAAACCAAAGCTGACAACCGTGAAGTTGATTATTCAGAATAACTGGTCAATTTGAAGACTTGAGTCTGCACTGCTTGCTCAGTTCCTCAGTTCCTCCAGCATTTCTCTACCTCCCAGGCCCACAGAAAAAAAGTAAAATGATTTAAGTGCTTTGTGGTTCTCAGACCACCAGACTGTTTTGGAATCAAAGTGATGCAAATGCTTTGTACTGGCCTTCTGCTTTGGGCTGAGTTTCAGTATTTTGTGCCTATTACAAACAGATAATTCTTCAGTGTTCTCTCATGTCTTGTTTCAGGAAACTACGGCTCTGTGCACACGCTGCATCGGAATATTCTGCAAGTAACTGGGAATCCAAAATATCATTCAGACATAGCATGACCTGATTTTTGGATAACTGCCACCAGCTTCACTGGAAGCTGCGAGTGATAATGTGACAAATCAGGACAAGGAAGCTGCAGACACATTTTACACCTGAACAAACAGAGGCTTCATTCTCTGATTCTCAGGCTCAAGGCACTTACTATCTCCACACTGAACACAAGTCGTGACAGATAAAAGTCACCTGGGGCCAGGCTTGAGAAGATCCCAAGCCAAATTTCCAAAAGCTGGCCTACATTATCAAAAACCCACCCAACCAACCAGCCCTTAGCTCTCATTTAGGCACTGAAATGAAAGCCAGATTAGCAAAACTGCTGAGGACCCACAGCTCCCACATATGGCCAAGTTTTCAAATGAGCATGGCACAAAATGCTGTGAGATCTTTTCAAACCACAGCATGACGGGCCCCTCAGAGGAAGGAATCTTTGAAAAGGCTATTTTATGCTTTTGAAAGTCTTCTATGGGGCAGAAGGGACTCTTAACAGTTTTCCCAAAGGACCTACAGCACTACAAACCAAATCCAAAGCAAGGGACATAAAAAGCTCGCTCAAAACTAGCTCCACAGATAAAATTCTTAGAGGACATATGGAAACATTAAGGTTGCTCTTAATTTCCATACAATCAGGGGCAATAATGAGACCAGACTGACAATGACTTGCTCAAAGCGGCCATAGTTATCACTTAAACTGTTCAAACACCTTTAATAACTAAAGCGTGCAGGTTACCAGCCACCACATCACTTGACACACACGTGCAAAGTGTTCAAGCTTCCTTTTGCAGTATTTCTGCAACTTCATGCTCAAGAAGTGCTAATCAGAATCCACAACCCACAAACTTGCATTTTCATATGTGTGCTGCAGTCAAAATTCAAATAGTTATTCCTAAAATCAACCCCAGGTGAGGAGAGAACATGCAAACTCGTAAGGTCTTTGTACCAATAAAAAAGCAAGCTCTTCTTTCTGCCTGAGCTTAAACCTTCTAAATTACCGCTATCAGTCTGGGTTGTGAAAGCATAAGATGCATTGTCTGCGATATGGAGTATGCTCATATACAACTGCAGTGAGAAGTGGAAAAAGAACTTTTCAATCCCCATTTGAGGTTTAATTGCTGCTGTGTTTTGTAGAAGAAAAGGAAAACTGAGGATTGGGCTGAAGATTAGTTGTACCTCCCAAATCCCCTGCCCCAGCTGGAGAGAGCGGAAGTTAAAATGCACAGCACATCTCCCACAGCACCCGCAGAATGAGACTGATCCCAATGCCATATTTCAAAAATCAGACGCCCTATGTGATTACAGCTGTAATTTGAACCCATTTTAATAGCTTGAGAGAGTCTGGTCCAAATCAAGCTGAGTAAAGGTCTGTGCCACCTCACCAAGCTCATTCAGGCTGAAGCAACACTATGGATTTCTATGTACCTTGCTGATTGAACACATTCTTGTGCAAAAAGTGGCAATCATTGAATATATCATGTACAATGACATTGAGGAGGGCATTGTTCTCTATTCTGCTCAATGGACTTTGCTGGAACAGCTATTTCGTATCTTGGATCCATTTATCATTGCCACCAAAGGAGTCAGTGCTGCTGAAACGCCAGCGCTGAACAAAGTGATTCTACTCATCTGTCTGCTGAAAAGAAATCTGAAGAAAATGAGGGAAAACCCAGACCTCAGCCATGTTCACACTGACATTTACAATATTCTTGTCCATCTATCCACCAATGACAAACTGACAGCCCTGGAAAGGGCAAAGATGATATTTTAGCTATACAATTAGACCTTTGCTTCCAAGAAAAAAGGAGAAAAAAACACCTCCTAGATGAAAGGAGACACAGACAGGGAATAAATGGGCAATTTTCTAATTGATGAAATGGAGACAGGCAGAGTCACAAAGAAACTAAGAGCAAGAATTTCACTCTTTTCTTTCCTATCTCTGACTTTGCCTACAAGTAACATTCAGCATGGAGCTCCTTGCCAAGGAATCTTATATATAGCATCTTGCAAATTGGTTAACATCACAGTCTGCTTAGCAATTCTTCACCATTATCCACAGTGATTCACTGTAAGGAATGACTGAAACAGAGATGGTCTGAGAAGTTTATGGTCTGCTTTCTCAAAAGCTAAAATTATGGATTATTCACAGAAAAGTCCCATTTTACACAAATTACCTTAGTCTGGACAAAAGATTGCAATGTTGACCTTTAATCTGAATTCCATTTTATCCAAACCACTTCAGATGAAATGTATCAGTCTTGGACATTTAAAGTTATCTTGGCCCCTTACAGGAAAAATATTCAGAACTTAGAACCACTTTCAGCTGTAACTCTTTTTAATTCCTCACTCCCAGGACTTTGATGGTTGTTTTATATAGCAAAATGACACAATTAGCGGCTCCTTCTAGCTCTACCATCAACAAAGCAAAAGTTTGATAGAAAGAATTATATTTTGAGTATTAAAATGAAAACCCCAGATTACATTACTACCCATGATAAAGATGATCCACCTTATATTTATATAGGACATGTATATATCCTTGGCAACTGGCGAGTGGTATACATACTCCTGGTAGACCACAGGGAGCTTATTTGTAAAGCAAAGGGGGATTTCACTCCAGAAGGACAGCTAAACATGAATCCTATTTTGAGGTTTGATTCTGTTGTGTTGACCCCTGTATTGCCAGGGATATCACTTGAAGGGGAAGGCTAGTAGCCACATGTGAACGGGAGAGACTGGGAGGCTTCCTGTGCATGGCTGGGGAGGCAGCAGGGCCCGCAGGAGCCCAAAGCCTGCCTGGGGCCTGCCAGGGACAGAGGTGCAGCCCTCTGTCCTGGGCTCAGTTTCACCCAAGGGAAACAGGCCACCAACATCCTCAGGGACCTCCAGGCACAGCCCCAGAGAAGGATGAGAGAAACCAGCCCTGTGAGAAACACATTTTCCTTTGCTCCCTGGAAAGTGAGCTGAGACTGGTAAGTTATTGCAGTTCTTGGGAAAGTGCAACTTCCTTCCCCCAGTTATCACTCCTGACGGCTTCCTTATGGTGTCATTGCTCAATGATCCC
Organism: Aquila chrysaetos chrysaetos; assembly: GCF_900496995.4. Classification (NCBI taxonomy): domain Eukaryota; kingdom Metazoa; phylum Chordata; class Aves; order Accipitriformes; family Accipitridae; genus Aquila; species Aquila chrysaetos. The sequence goes on from NC_044013.1 coordinate 32,576,026, forward strand.
ACAAGCGCTTAAGGCCCAATGCAGCCATCCCCAAAGAACAGGACGATGCTCCCACCAATGTCAGCGGAAGATTAAATGGGCTTTCCAGATGTACCATTAGAAAGCTAACGATGCCACAAGTTACTCAGCTCAGCATCTTCAGAAAGTGCCTGCCGCCAAGTCAGGCATCCAAATTCCACTAGACTAACTGGGCACCAAGCAGCTGTTGGCCACATATACAGCCGAATCTTAATTTTAGGAAGTCAATTCTCTTTTGCAATAGAAGGATGAACTCCCTGCCTCAGTTCCTCAATACTCTACATGAAAAAATGACTAAAAATGCCTTTGCCTCTGGGACTCTGGATGTACATTTGCTGCCTCCTTACCTGCCTTTCTGACTGTAGACAATTTGCAGTATGTAATGGTATTTTTTGCATCCTCTCAACTGATGATGACAATCTGCAGCGTGTAATGTCATTTTTAGCATCCTCTCACCTGATGAGTACTTTGTCAGGGTTCAAAAAATAAATAATAGTAAATAATAATAAAAATGTTCATTTATACTGGTGGACTAAGTCAATAGCAAAGACTTAAACTAATCAGTGTTTAATGAAGTCAGTGCCTAATACTGCATTAGCCAGTGTATCTGTATAAGAAAAGATTCCTATTTTTCAGAACTCCTGGTCGTAGCACAAGAGCTCAGTTTGGAATTTGAGTCTTCTAGGTACTTACAGGCTAATGAAATCAAAATATCCTGATGGACAAGAAGCAAAGCATGTTACGGGTTAAAATAATACAAGAATCTATTTTTTCCACTGTGTTGTGATCCATAAAAATCACCCTGAGCCTTTCCTCTTTCTTCTCTGCCTGTGAAGCCAATTGCTTTGATTGCAGTGATATGAGCTTGCTGAAATGACTTGCCCTTGCTTGTGAAGCAAATGGAACATGCTAATAGAACTTATCGCATTACCCGATGCAAAAGTGCCATAGCTCATTACTTTAAGATAAAAGGATATCATTGCAGACGGGAAGCAGAATTGACTTTCTGAGGCCCGACTTGATGATGATTTAATCAACTGCTCTCTTTCACTTCTCATCTCTGTGCCTGTCGGTTTCACAGGTGCTGTTAAATGAGACACTCAGAAAGTGAGCGGAGGGAAAGAAATTGCTGTCATTACTTTTCAAGAAAGGAGGTATGCAAATTTTCGACAGAAAGATTGCGTTCATAATGGGCCTGGTAAAATACAAGGATCATGCTTGACAGGTGAGGGCAAGTCATTTGTACGTCCTTAAAGCGAAGCAACCATCCTCATTTAGAAATTGTGCTCGATAAGAGAAGCTACAAATGAAAACCATGCAATGGCTGAGAAGCAGCAAGCAAACCTTTGAAGACTCTGCTATTGCAGATCTGCCTTCAGCAGGTGCCTGGCGTGCCTTCACACATGTCTATTCCTAACTGCCAGATGGTCAAATTTTGACCTCAGTATCGCACAGAGAGCTCCTCTTAAATGTTTTTTTACTGTCAGCTTTGCATTCACAGTTTGGGGTCTGAGAGTTTCTTCCTTTCTTCATCACTGCCAGAAATAGAAATTACAAGACAAAAAACTAAGTGAGGGTTGAGTTAACTTTAAAAACAGAATCAATAGGTTGGAGGCAACAACTTGTTTCCTTCTGCATGTAACTGAGTATTACAGATCTTGGAAGATCCAGAGCTTACGGTTCATACAGTCAAGTAAAAAGTAAAAAGAATAATCCACAAAAAGGGTAATGGCAGGAATCAAAGGATGAAAAGATGCTTCTCCAGGGCCCAAAAGGAACCTTGGGTCCTGTGTGATTGCAACACAAGAGGAAAGGGCAAAAAGAGAGTAACTGAATGTTCTATTGACCTGATGGAAAAGTTCTGATGTTCCAAAATCAGAAGTTAAAAAAGCACAATAATTGAGAGGGTGAATTATGTACAGGCTAAAACCACTCTATAGATCTCCGATGGCTATTGAGCTGTTTGGATCATTTTAAATGGGGAAATGAGAACTACCAAGCTTTTATTGGTGTCAATCAGGTTTTCAATCAGAGATTGACAGTCAGCCACAGCAAACAGGTTCCTTGGGGACTCCACCGTATGCAATGGATACAGTAGTTTGTCATAAAAATGTTGTCATTTTGTCTCAGATAACAGCATAGGACTTAAATAGAATTAACGTCATGAATATATAGAATTAAACAAGAAACAGCTAGGAAATACTGCCACAAAGGAAGCCTGATACAATGGAAAAGGATTTAAATAGGAGCAGCCACTGTATTAATTCCACAGATAGGTGCATTTTAAGAATTTAAAATATTCTTTCTCAAGGTACACAGTCCATTTGGCTCAAATGCTCCTATGCTTGTTTATGAAACGCAACTATCAGATATCTTATTTGACCTTTTCCCTGTGTGTCAGGTTCTTAACTCTCCATATCTACCTAACTGGTAGTGATCCACTAATACTCTTTGGATCTGACTCACCTCTCACCAAACATACTTCATTGTAGGTTGAAAAGCAACATGGTGGAGGAAAGATAGCTTTGGGCTAGGACTCGGAAGACCCCCCTCTGTCACTGGCTATCAGTGTCACCTCAGGCAAGTCACTTAGTCTCTTCTTCTGTCAACCCTCTACTTTTCATCTATGTGGGCTATTAAATGGTATGCTCCTTAGGATTTGGTTACCTTTCACTATATGTGTTTACAAAGTGTGCAGGATAATAGGGCATATTTCTTAGAGAATTTTCGTTTTAGCAAATAGAATAAATAAAAAAGAAGAAGAAAAAAGCATTAAGACTTGGATCAGGCCTTAGACCCATCATGCCTATTTTCAATATAGATCTCATCTTCCACCAACTAAATGGCATGACCTATCGCTAATTATATCATTTCAACTGAAAATTATTTTTATTTTAAATTACAGAAACGCACACAAAGAAGCAGCAATACAATATCGGTAACATTGCACAGGGGTTGTTCTCTTTTACAGGCTGCAGCAACTCTTAGCACAAAATGGCTACTGAAACACACATGAAGAGGGATTCAATTGATTTGTAAGATAAAATAGCTGTGGAAATACTATCTGAAACAAAAAATAATGAATAAAAAGCCATCTCTTCTCTTCTCTCCCAAACAACAGGAACTCTTTAGCTTTTGAGCTCTGTATCTTTACATTAGGCTGAGCACTTTAAACTGAATTGTATCAATAATAATAATACTAATAATAATAATTCCCTGAACAACCCAAAACAATTGATCCTTAGGGATAAGACCTTAACAGCTGAGCTATAAACCTCTGAACATTGGATTTTAATGGATACTAAAAAACTCTTAACTAAGTCCTATAAATATAACCTGAAACCAAATGATTTGTGTTGTAAGCTGTTTCCAAACTCCCATAAATGTTCCTCATTGTCATAATGCCAGAAAAATAACTCAGACTGTATACTCAGCCCTGTAAACTGGCTTCTATGCTGTGGTTTCCATCCCTTTTCCACTCTCTGTTTTATAATTCATCACTTGCACAGTTGTTATATATTATTATTATTATTTATTGCTGCCTTTATCATTTTTGTACAATTTATAAATTGTCTGTGCTAGACCTCAGGGAAGAGAAGCAATATTCTAAATCTACAGCAAGTAAATATAAATTGTAAAGACAATGGCACACTTTGGCCTGCCTGCCTCAAATCTCCTGTTTTGACATACGTGATGCTATAATTTGGAATCTGTAATCTCTTATTAGGAAATGAATGCATTTTTTTTTCAGAATGCTGCAATTATAATAATTGAATTTAAAACAGGAGCTGCATTTCTCTGTTTAGAGGTAAGTGTAATTGTATATCCCTGATTTATCAGCTGGACTCAACCATTTGTTATTCATGGAGGGGCTGAGAAAAAGAAAGAATATTCAAAGTTGGGGGGATGCTATCCAATGGAGCATCCACCACTGGGGCTTCCCCCTTCACTAACAAGCAGCAGCAGAAGTGGTGCCTTGGCATGTCCAAATGGCCCCCACAGGTATGGGTTACTTCTAATTGACTCTCTAGTCTAGGCTCCTCCAGCTCTCTCTTCCTGAGGACCTCTGGTAATCAGCCCCAAACCCAGGTGTGCCTCCTCTGTTTTGAGAAAAAGCTATTACTCCGATATTGCCTTCTGCAGCACCATAGTGTACAAAAACTGGGACTCACAGCGCTCAACTATACGGTTACAGTTACAGCAGAAAGATGGGAGTTTCAGATAAGACCCAAACCTCTGTTTTAGGAGCCATTCTCATGTATAAATATTCAATGTGGAAAAACCAGGCCCTCAGTTTACCATCAATGCACTCCTGGCAGGGATATAAGAAAAATGTTTGGTTTTTTTTCACTGCTGCGTTAACCTACCACCAGAGTAAGGTGATAAAAACTCCTGTATCATAAATGATATCACAGACTCCATGACTGTTATCAGCAGTGGCAAATTACCTGGCACAGCCAATGCAAGGTATTGCTCTGAATAGCTGGCTTTTAGTGCAGTGTTCAGAAAAATTATCCTTGTCCAGGAGAGTCTTGGAAAATGCAAGAGTTTTGCCAGCAACAACTGTGTTTAAGCAGGGCTGTAGCTAACACAGCACTGAGTGTCGCTAAGACTGCCCATATGTTCCTTTTTCAGCTGCATCGGTACTGAGACTTCACAGTGTTAGAAATTATCTCTTCCAAAGGGGAACCCCATGTAAGGGCCAGGAGACATCCTGAATGTAAAACATAAGACTTCTCATTAAGTCTTCTGTCAAGAAAGAAGGGGCGTAGTGAAATAGAAGAGGATGCAACTTGCAAAACAAGTCAGTCTGGGAATATGGAGAGCTATGGGAGGCCTAGAAGGAGAGGAAGCTTCATGTCTCCGATCCTTGTGGTCACCGCTATCCCACAGGCAAAAATCCACACTGGATTTCCGTCTGCATGATCCCAGCAAACCACCTGCATCTTGTACAGCGTCCATAAAGGAATTTGAAACTGCTCAGCCTGTGCTGTACAGTTTTGAGACAGATTAGGAAATCATTGCTTTCTCCAGAGATGCTCTCTAAGAATACAGAGCCCTGGAATTTCACAAGGGGCTTTTTAGAGAGGTAGAGGCTCCCTCTATTTTATAGACTGCAGACACCAAGTGATTGGAAGTTCGATTCTCATCTCTCTTGAAAATTTAGTAATAGGAAGGCTCTGAGATTTCAAACATGCTCTCTCCACAAAAACCTCTGTAGGCTTTATCTTCAATCTAGAAAGCAAGTGAATAACAAGATGCAATGGGTAAAAAACAGATAAATTTAGACTGGTGCATATTTTAAAAAGGGGGAATAATTTCTTATTATTCACTTAAAAACAGAGCAGATTTTCCCTAACTGAAAAACAATTAATGAAAAATTAAAACCTTGCCTAAATTTTGTGCCCTTGTTCAGTCAGAGTTATTGTACTCAAGACAGTACAATTAATTAGTGGAGATCATATGGCCTGTGCTATACAGGAGGTCACTGCAGATCATACCCTCATTGCCTTAAATCATGTGAATTTATAAATCCCTGAACATCCACACCTTTCCACTCTTACTTCCATGGCTAGCTCGTTAATGCTTTGGAGCTCTTATTATCCAGCAATTCAGGTGAACTCTGTTCAGTATGAACACCCCCTTCCGTGGTGGGACAATTCTGAAGGGCTATGGACAACCACTGAACTTAGTCCCGAGCCAGGAGGGTTTCTCATCTCCCAGGAACAGCGGGTCCTGCCAGCTTTTACAATGAGTTTGCTGTTGATGTTGTTGCGTATGTTGAGTTTTATTCTTGTTCATAGGATTCATTTTTATCATGCTGCAGGAATAGCACTTCTTTAAGACCCATTTCAGCTTTGCTGTTAAGCTCGACTACCTTTTTTGAGCAATCAATAAAAAAGTCTGCTACAAGAGGACACTGTGATTTACAAATATAGGAAAAGAAAAAGAATGATGCAAAGCCATGGTATGGATGTGAAGGACTGTTGGGAGGGGGGGAAATAAAAAGACTATGAGAAGAATCTTGAACAACCAATTTAATCTTGGAGGAAAATTCAGCAGAGCTATCCTGCATGGCAGCTATCATAAAAAGATGCGGGAGAGATCTACAGGAAATTCAATATAAAATCTAAAATGTACACCAATGGGGTCCTTCAGAGAAAGTGAGAGGGAGGGAGACAGCAGTTTCTCATAAACCAGTACAGAAGGCAGCCTTACATCTTCCCTCAGAGCTCCTAAAAATAATTATTAACATGCAAGGGAGAGATGTTAGCAGATACTCTCTGAATTAAGGAATACTTTGATACATGCATCGGATTTATCAAGGACTCTCCTTCCCTCCATACCCAACAGAAGAGAACTCAAGAGCACATGTTTTTTTCCCACCCCACACACTTACAGCACCTTCAATCATTTCTTGTCAATACGTGCAAACCTTGTTTAATTTAGGTTCTCAGCATTCCTGCTGAACAAGGTGGGGTTATTGCTATTTCACCAGTAAGAAAATGAAGGCAGGTGAGGTCTGTGCCTCACTGGAGGTTGCATTCAGGAAATACTCATGTCTGAGCTCCTGTCCTCCCCCTACACCTTAGCCACAAAACCTGCCTCCCCTAAACTTTGACCTTTTCTCATAAAAAGAAGTGCTGGAAAACAGCAAACATAATACATGGCAGAGTAGCAGTAGCACAAGGCACAATTGTACAATGGCACAGCAATAAAGGAACAGAAGACAACTCCCATCTTTTATCTATTGAAACTAGATCCATGCTCCAGCAACACTAAACTAACACTACCCATTGGCAATATATGCTTGTCCCCGCACAACCGGTACGTAGTTCACAGCTGGAAGGACTTGAACTGTACAGGACTCTACGCATTTACCAACACCAAAGACAATGACCCACTTCAACTAAAACAAATAGCTGTTGAAGCAAAGGGAAACCACCTCACTCTTAAAGAAGAGGACTCGCTTGCTTTCCCTCCCACAAGGGCTGGCTTCGGTAACTCACTCATGTCTGCCATGTGCTGACATGCAAGAGATGTCTCTCCTCCTTCTCAAAAGTGGCTGTATAGGGACATATAAGGGTTATGTCTGAGCTGTAGATTCTTTTATTATTTGCACTTGTGCTTTTAATGGGAAGAAATAACTGGTTATTGTGATGCTTCTGGGCAAATATCTCATACTTGGAAAAATGAGCAAATGTAGCCAAATGACAGAGTGTAAACAATGCTCCCTAAACTACCAGGGACATCACACTCAAATGCCCCGTGTGCGGGTGTCTTCCTGACCGAAGCCTTGTCTCCCCCTAAGACCTCAAAGGGTTAAGCCTGCAAATTGCCTTGCTGTGCTTCTGGGACAGCATGAAGGATGGCTGCCATTGCCACGGTCAGATATGACAGCGCCAATTTGATGTGCTGCCATCAAGGGCCTTCTAAGAGCCGAGCGCCCTGATGGTTTTGTGATGCGAACAGTCGCATCGCAAAATGGTTTTCCTCTCCCGCTGCCTCTGCTTCCATCTGCTGCTGGGCCGAGGCACAGCCGGCTGCCTGCCTGTCACAGCATGTATTAAAATTAGCTGGGGAGGAGGCACTCAGTTGTGCTAATTACATTTTAATCATTGGAAATGTGTTGGCAAATCAAGCCTTGATTGCCATCTCAGAGTCTGTCTCCTCCAGCAGAGTGAAGGGGCTGTCTGCATTAGCCGGGGCCTGCTGGGCCCAGTTCTTTCACAGAAGATAGAATATGGTGCCTGCTGGCCCACCACTGAGACTGCTTTGGCACATTATTAAAAAGCCACAAGGCTTGTTTCAAATCATCACTGTGTGAGCTCTGCTCATTCTCACATCCCTGGGTATTCCAGCCACTTGGTACTTTTAACTATATCTTTAGTTTACCTTGTGGGCTAAAAAACAATTTTGCATGCGTGGGTGGAGGAAGCCAGAGCTTTTTTGCAGCTTGTAGGGTTGGGAACGGAGCCGGTTGTCAAAACGCCTTCCTTGTCAGCTGTAACGCTGCACTGAATAGCATCCCAAAATAACTGGAACTTGCACAGCCCCCACTTCATCACAGGAAGGCTCAGTACAAGTCCTGGTTTGGTCAGAGCGATAGGAGGTGAAGCTGTCCCTTCTCGTTTCTCACTGAGCAGGTCAAAGGAAACTGAGTCATTGATTACTCTCAGGCCAGCCAAGCTTGTAAATCATGCTTGGAGAGGAACAGAAAAAGCGGTGAGGTCCCCTTTGTTCCTCTGACTAAATGCTCACATGCAGATCCTAAAATGAGCACATTGGGTGAGTGTCAAAAGGATGAATTTTCAAGCCCTCTCCACAGACACATTTGAAATAACTTTTTTAAAAAATCAATACAGGAAAGCTTCCAGAGCAAGCAACTTGAACCAAAAGCAAAAAGAGCCAGGATCTCTCAAATGTCAGACCATGCAGGAGAAACAAAACCAGCAGCATCTACTGCCTGCAAACCCCCTCCCAAAATAAACAAACAAAACCAACGCTACAGATATTTAGAAATCTCAAAAATTCCCACTCAAATCACTCTTTTATAGCATGCAAATACTACCCCTAAACTGAATTTGACAGTACATAAAACTATTCCCATTGCTTAGAGGCAGCAGCAGAACTGGACTCCTAAGGTTGGCTTTTCAAGAGCAGCAGGGCCAGACTTGCAAGAGTTCATCATTTTGTAAAGCCAGATTTCTGAACAGCTTCATTCATAGTAAGACACCTAAGCAAGTGGCAGATTCCCAAAGCACTGAGCAATCAGCAATGCCCATTGTCACCCTTGAGTTAAAAGTTCTAAAATATCTCACTAGACTAAACACTTTTGGCATCCTGAACAGTTCAATGATTCAAACAGGAGATAAGTACTGAAGTTGTTAAATTCAACCTCGCTTCTTCACCTGCCAATGAAGGTGAGGGTAAAATGCAGCCATGAAGCGAAGTGTGCCAAGATTTCTGGTTTGGTATTTCTCTGTTCCCACGTACGTGGCAGCGGGGACTGCGCAGCAGGTGCGAGAGTGGAGAATCAAGCACATGTAATCCATGTATCAGCTTCCAACCCCTCCTGAAATCCCTGTAATACTCCCCTTATTAGTATGTGCAAGTGGATTTTTAGTTGTTCATTTATTACACCTCACATACATGCCATACAAAGGCATGATAAAGTTATAAAGTACCCAATGCGTTTGTTCAGAATGAGAACTATTTTACAGCCCCTGAGAGGAGGCAGACTTTGGTGGTTTCTTACTTTCTTATACAATTACATTGCCATAGAATATAATGTTTTCTTGACTATCATATAATGGAACTTAAAACTGATCATTTTATAGCCCTAGCAATAATGATGAGGGTTTGCAAATACTATATAGAGAGGCTATGGTATCTTATCATACAGCTGTATTGCAGATTGAATCTGAAACAGAAAAGCAAAGTTATATGTGTGTTCTAGGATAAAACTTAATATCCAAGTTACTAGGCTGGGAAAAAAATAGAAAATCTGGCTGATATGCATTAAGACAAACAGGGTCAATTAGTTTATTTAAATTGGCTTATTAGAACATTTTTGTTCTTGTTTAACTTGAGAGCTTGAAATTTAAATGATCTAATCCTTTTTTTGGCATTTTTAGTATGAACACTGTACAAAAAATATGATTATTGTACATAAATGAGACATAGTTTTCATTCAGCACATTTAATTTTATTTTTTGCCTTTTAAGTAAGGGATAAGTATATTTGTATTTGAGTGATGGCTCCAGTGGTCCCAACCACCAATAACTCCGCTTTTAGAGTAAGTTATTTCTCCAAGAAGCATGTTAGCATGTGTACCCACCAGGACCACGTTAACAGGTTCTGCTTTCAGCTGCTGTGCATGTTCAGAGTTAATTAGTATCACTGATATGCTATTTTGCACTCTTTGTTACATATGCAACTCAGAAATACTAGCATCCTTTTTGTTCATAAACCCAAACAAACTTGCCCCCCAAACACCATCAATAAAAAGACAGTATTTGGTGCCTGTGTGTCACAACGAAATCTCAGGATATCTGGGGAATTGTGCTGACAGGGAGCCCTTAGCCACTGGAAATATGCCAGATCATTCCGATACCCCTGTAAAATACAGGACAGCATTAGATAAAGCACACGTGTGCACAGCATGATGCCCCTTCTCACCGAGGGCACATATGATATGTGTGCTGTATGGCCACGCAGACCAACTGCAAACATGGGCAACAGCACCAACAACTCCAGCTTCAGACTTACCGCAACACAAGGTCAAGCAATGTGAAAACCAGCCATTTTTCCAGATGCGGGTACCAGCCAGTTGCCATGAAAACACAGAAAAAGCCACAGGACAATCCTAGCTTTCCTTGACAGATCTTTAAGGTGTTGCAAATAGGGCTTAGGCCCCTCTCTCTTAGTGGCACTGCTCTTCATTATTTATAGTACAAAGACCAGGGGGGAAAAAACTGTAATTTGGGTGATGACAGAACAGCTGATTAAAATCACCAGAATAAGAAACAGTTGTACTTTAGCTTTCAGTCGCAAAATTTAAGGAATATTTTGATTGTATTTAAGATCTGAAAGAATGCAATACCTATTTCGCTCTGTCCCCGAAAGCCATCCCTTCTGCCTCTGTTACATTTGGGAAAATAAAACTCTCTTCGTTGCTGAGTATTTGGTGTTTACCAAGGTGAACAACTGTCACTGTGCATGACCAATGCTCTACAACATGTTCGGAGAAAAAGAGGGATAGGCCATGGTATACAAGACTAGTTTTTTTCAGGACCAGACATATAACAACCTTGTCACGCTTTAGTTCTCCATTTTCTAAGTGAAACTAATATCTATGTTCCTTTTGTAAGCTCTCTCTAATGGAAATATCTAAATAAAGGGGCAAATGATACTTTTAATCCTTGGTAAGGACCGCAATGTACTGATGGAAGTAAAACTTTCAGCAAAATGTACTGGCCTTATCCTGAACCCCTTGCTCTGTATTTGTTCAGTGCCTACTCAGGCAGAACACACGTGGCCCTTCATTATGATTTCTAACCCACAGAAATAAAATCACGAAGAAATGCGAGTGCCCTATAGCGTTTAGGACCCTATTCAGCTGGAAAATTAGACAGCCTCCTGAGGCACATGAGCCCTGAAAGGCCACAGAAGCTAGCAGATCTGTTCAGGAAAAAAGGTCAGCCAAGCACACAACTAGGAAGAGATAATAAAGGAAACATTTACCAGCTCCAAAGCAGAAGTAGCAGAGTTCATCATTGCCCCAAGGTATTAGTCCGTCTCCCTTCTCCTGTCCTACAGTGTTGCCTTGGAAGGAGAAAGTGTTCCTAAAATATTTGAGGACTGAGAAGGGAGTCATCATGTAAGCTAAGGTATAGAGCAGCCCTTAAGCTTTCAGCATCACCATCTAGAGGAGAAGGTGGCCTTTGACTGGAGAGAGCCTAAAGACACTGCTATCCACAGATAAAAGTTAGTCTTGAATATGCTTGTGACACCCAAAGTAGATGCCTAAATCCTTCCCTGGTATTTAGCAGAAGCAAATGGAAAATAAGACAAAATACAAATAAGGAAAGCAGAGAAAAAACTTGAGAAAGCATCTTATTTTTCCCACGAAGAGCAAACCATCCTTTCTCTGAGGCCATCCAAAGCTAACTCTTGCGATAGCCTTTACTCTCTATCCCATCATTCAGGTCGTACATAATACAAGTTGTGTTGCTAAACATAATCTACCTATTTCTATTATTGACGCTTCATGCAGTCCTTTCGGTGGACATATTTGTTCTGTCTGTTTCTGTTTGGAATCACAAAGATATCTTGCTAAAGGTAAATTAAGGAATTTCCATGGGCATTATTGAAAAGTGGAAATGAAATTCCAAATTTGCACCCTCCAGTGTTGTTGTTACAGAACCTCCACTGCTGCATGAACCACACATTGGAAATACAGAAGCACCACATGTAAAGGGTGCTTGTAGTGAAGAGTACACCAAAAAATAAGCTGCTTCCCATCAGCAAGTACATTCTTTATCTTTAGCATAACACTTACAAAGCTTGTTCAGGAAAAAAATGTGTTAAATCTTTCATCAGGCTACAGACACTTTATTTGGAGTCTTCACAGAAACCCAAAGTAGTGCCATAAGGTGCCTGGAATATTAGCCAAGATAAAACCTTCAGGGCCATGCACGCTACTGTTTTCAAATCTGTTCTTTCATCTGATGTGCCAGTCGAAATTACTTCTGCAACATGGTCAGAACCAACCTGGATGGATTTATAATGCCTCAAATTGCTATGGGCATATTTTTGTGAATCGCCTAGAGACAAACAGATAATTCTCTTTAGATTGTGCGAATTGCTAATTCTTATGCATGTCATGTGTTTTCCAAGTGGCATGTTTAGACAAGAAAATTGCAGAATGTTCCTGATGTCACCACAGCTCAATGCTTAGAAAGGCACAGCAGTGTAGGACAGTGTCCTTTTACGTATCTCAGTATATATTACAAATTGTTTTAACTCAGACAATACTTGTTACCTTTTCTCGCTATAGGACTACCTGTATAAAAGGGGAGTCAAATGATAAAGAGAAGATTACCAACTGTACCAATGCAATGTAACTACTTGTGTGAGTAAAGGAAGCAGAACAGAGCTTTTTATTTGCTCTGCATAGGCAATTTGAATAAACAGTGTAAGTGTCATCTTTTGAGTCAACATGTCAAGTTGACTTTCACGATATCTAATCTCTGTCTGTTAGCATTATTATACTATACACAAAAACCCTCACAAAGACTTCCTTGCAGTGTGCTTTCCTGATAAACAAAGCTAGTGCGATCAGTCCATGAAGTTTCCCTCTCTGTTCAACCTTCTTAAAATTTTTGAACTCACTGGCCAATTTCACCCACATTTGACAAGAGATTTCAGATAATTAAGCTCCTGTGAGTTTTCTGAAAAAGGCAGCCAGTTGGTATAGAGACCCGATAAGCCTGAAAGAAAGGCTGCAGTGTGTGATCACACCTCACTTCATACCAGAAAACGCACACAGAAGAGAAATGTTATAAGAACTCCAAGGAAAAAGCATCAATCAGAGGTTTCAATTAACTCTCTATGGGAAATCAGGCTTTGATAAGTTTTTTGCTCATGGAACTACTCATATTTATTTTACTACATATGACTCAGATTCAGAGGTGCCAGCTTTTAACTAATATCTAAATTATTCTCATCCTTAAAACCAACAGGGACATCTCTGTATAGCGTATATTATAATGCATAATTACAGCTTCAGGGCCTCTTTTTAGATGAAAATCTAACATATACAACAAAAGAAAATTCCACTTGTATTATGACCAGATTTTGCTTCTAAAGTGACTCTGTAAATGTGGAGAACTCGGTAAACTGTCTGTCCAACCAGCACAGAAATGATGGTTGGCTTAAGGCCATAAGATTATTAAAACCATGGGTTTAATTCCTGGCTGCCACACACTCTTCCTTAGCAACTTTGGGTAAACCCCCCCCTTCCCTCTCTTTCTGTCTGTATCCTTCATCTGTAATACAAGACTCTCTTCCCCCTTCCCCTCAACTTCGTCTTTCCTTTCTATTTGTGTTTTATTGTCTTCTGTATAAACTGTATGATGCCTGCTTTCCTCTGAATGCCTATTAAACTCTGTCTTCTAATTTGAACAAATCCAAACACAAACATACTGAATTCATTTTTCTGAAGTATTTTAAGTGGATTTTTGTTTTGTTTCTTTTAGTTCTTGATCACTGGCCATGAAAAAATTCCAGTGGCTCCAGAAAGCTGGGTTTGTCCATGAGAAGTATGCCAGCTTAACAAATCAGTAGCTTTGGGGTAACTAAGGAGGTGCTAGGAATAAAACAGTTGCTTTTATTTATTGGGAGGGATACATGATTAATATATTTGTTTTAGCATGTGCTATGCATGCAGCTTGGTTGTGTTTTACAAGGAGGAGTAACAAATTATCAGTCGTCGACTAGTCACTTTAAATCCCCTTTAGATTTCATCAGTGCTTTAAATGGTGTTTCACAAGGCAAACAGAAAAGAATTTTATTTTCAAAGGGAAGAGGAAACAGTGTTGCTAAAATAGTGTTGCTCTCTATCCCTGCGGGATGCAAAAATAATCTATGACTGTGACTTCAGTGAATTTAGTTAACTACAGCTAAATTGCATCACAGAGCCTCTCTTCAACAGATCTGCAATAGTTAATGAACATGGTGGGGAGACCAGATATTTCTTCAAAACAACTCATCAAGTAAGCTGCCTCTACTTAACAGATGTAAAGGCAGGGCCCAAAGTAGAAGCTGGCAGAAACAGATGGTGCCTAAGGGCAGCTTTCTGTTTCAGTGCTCTCGGGGGCTAGGTTAGGCAAGATGGGAGGTGTAGAGAGGTGGGGGTTGTGTTTTTCGGCAGCAGGTAAAATCCATTTGTCACACCACCTCCAACTGGGCTTTCAGCACAAAAGTTTAATATCTGAAACCAATGAGGCATTCTGCTCTCTGAGTGCAGCAAGGCAGGAAAACCTCTCTGAGCAGTATGGAGCCCCAGCCTTTTCCAGCAGGGAAAGATGTCAAACTCCTCATTCTGAACAACTTGCTTTCTCTCCATCTTTTTCAAACAAATAAAAAATGGGTATGCAAAGGGAAGTGTTTTATCTTATTATACCTTCAGGGAAAGAACACAAAATGACAAAAGTAAGTGTGTTTTCTTTCTCTGTTCTCCACAGAATAACATCAGTAACCTCATAAAAGCAGCCCCTGCTTTCTCCTCTGAAATACAGACACATACATTGCAGCACCAGCAATAAATTTCCATTGCCTCCAACTTCTAACATTGCCAAGCTATGTGCCATAGAGAGTATTTTTATGAGCTGGTCTTTGACTGCCAGGATTTTGCCTTCATAAAGAAGAGATTTTAGTCCATTCTGTCTATTTATTTTGTGTAGAGGAATCAAGGTCAATAAACCATGGAGAAATTCACTCTACCTTATTCCATTTCAGACTTTTGTCATCCACGCTTTATCGAGTATCTGAATGAATTTTTAATATTATGCCACAAAATGCTTTGGTCTTCTATCATATGCTGGGACTCTATAAATCTGATAACACTTGGGAGTTCTCAAATATACTCAGCACTGAAGAAACAGCTTTAAAGTTTAGTCATTCTGATGAAATGTAAGAGCTTATATCAGTGACAGGTTGACAGAAAAAGCTGTTTTCCTTTCCATTTCACAGACTTCCACGTATGAACGCCATGAAACATGTCAGGACTTTCTCTGAGTCTATGAAGACAGAGATGGCATCTGCTCCCAGTGGGGAGCCCTTCTAACCAGTAATACTGTAAAATTTCATGATTCTGAAATCTGATCGACAGCCAAAGGAAGGGCAGGGAGGTGTTTACTGTATTTTATAGGAGAGCATCAATTGCTTGTCTTGGCACATGATGTATATTTTTATGGCATACAATGCCACTTTCAGCATATTTTTTTAAAGTAAAATGTATTCATGTTGGCTGAACAGGTTTATAATTTCCTGTTGCTGGAAAAAAATACGCATTTTTTAAAACTAGGCATTAACCCTACACAGTCATCACAACAGTTTTAGGTAAGCGGGGAAAAGACAAGGACCTTGCGCCTTAAGAAAGCAAATACAGATTTACTTTATCAGCAGCCCAGCACAGAAGAACATCAGCTTCTTATAGCACCATTATAAAGTTGATCCCACCTTCCAATGACAGCACATACAAGAAATAGATCCATTGATTCTATGGTCTATTAAATATTATCTCATAATACTGCAGCCAAATTGAGATCTCATTAAGCGACTACATTATATTTTCACATTTGCTCTTTTGACAAATACGCATCTGTATTACTCCACTGAATTTACTAAGCAACATACACACAACTACAGTTTTCAGAAACTCATTTAAATAGTACACAAATGCTTACCCCCAAACTTCAGTTCAAACTCCCAGGCAGTTAATTCCACTGAAGTTATGTCTGCATGTATGGGCTCATGTTTGCCCATCTAAGGAACATTATTGTTCCTTATTTCATCACATACTGTAACGCAGCAGTTTTCAACCTGTGATTTGTTGAATCTTGAAATCCCACAAATGTCCTCCAAGCGAGATGTACATCGTGACGAAGAATAGCAAACCACTAGTGGGTAGCCTTAAATTTACTAGATAACTACACCTTCAAAAGAAAATTTTTAGGGATGCACAATTCAAAAAACCTTGCAAGCCACTACAGGGCTTGCAAACATACTAAGACCACGACTCCTTAGTGTTCACATGGCAATACAAATTCTTCCTGACAAAAAGGCAAGGAGACAAGCCCAACATGATTGCTGTCCTGTAATTTCAGTGACTGTAATAAGACTAAATGCAAAATGAAAGGATGGCAGGGACTGTGCACGTTTATAGGAGGTGGACATCAAATCTAAATTACTTAACAAATGATCTTGCAATGAAAGACTGCAGCAACCACTGTGCAGATATGGATTTGGAGGACTAATTTATCTGTGCGCACAGAGCTAGGGCTCTTCTCAGTTTTAGTTTGAAGATGACTGTGGAAGTATCCAGAAAACCAGACATTTTCAGAGTCTGCTCTCCTATCTTTTACTTCCCCCGAAATCACTGTACATGAAAGAGGGAGGAGAGATTCAAATGCTCACACAAATTAGTTTATTTTTTATTTTGTCATGCCAAGGTAGGTGTTGGTGACATGGACTATGGTATAAAAATTCAGATTAGTTGGGAATTCAGCCATGGTCCATTAAGACACAGAAAAGATTCAACTAACTAAGGGTACTCTGAGTCTGGAACTACTGAGGTCAGAAAGAGTGGACTTCTAGGAAAACCTTCAATATATTATTTAGAAACAGTGTCATCTGACTTCTGGAAATGTTAAGTATTTTGTCCATGCACTTAATCATGTACTAGCAACTCTGTGAGATATGAGTGTGCTAAGGCATTTTAACTACTTTGGTTCTGATTCAGATAATATTATGGATAACTATAACAGATGGCATTCACAATACTGCTGCTTTAGAAGACAAAGCTTTTCTAGCCAACTGCCACTCTTCTTCCTTCTGCTTTACTTTACTAAGGATATGTCAAGGTGAAATAAAGTAAGGTTCAGTCCTTTACGTACCAGCAAGCATCAACAGGGCATTTGCGATGCCAAATGGCATAGATGGGAAAAGAGAAATAATTAAATACAGAAAGGATGAAGCAGAAGTAAAGTGAACTAAATATGCTAAAGATGAGGGACACACCCAAAAACTCAGGTGATTTTATTATACAATTAGCCCTTTTATAACTATTCTTCCTCCCCTTCATTGGGAAGGAAAGAGATTGGCTGTACTCATACGTGCTTACAGACACAATTCTGTCTCTTAGGTGACTTCAGTGGAGAGGAGGCTATTACGAGAACAGGCTTCTACTTACAGCATGCACCTGCTGATCAAAGAGCTATTGATTCTTGGCTCCTAGGAAATAGCTTGTTTCAGTGTACATGAAGTACACACTCTACCTTGCTGAAAACTCCCAACAGCATGGGCCTTATTCTTGTAATAATTATGACAATTTTAGATTGACGTTAATTGTGAAAATTGTGAAGTTGTTCTGTATTCACCATGCTACTTGTATTACTGCAATAAGACCATGTTTATTTTAGCAGTTAAATAAGGTAATGTTAGCAAAAGTTCAGCTTCAAAGAACTTCCCAGTTAATTGTGGACTACAACCTCCCAGAAAGCAAAAAAAATCTAATCTACACCTTCAATCTTACAAAACTGAGTTAGAAACTTCAGGAGGACAAAGTACAGCATTTTAGGGGTGGAATTTCAAAGGAAAACTCTATGAGGTTATTTTCCTATTAGCCTGATTAGCATTCAGAAATTTTTTTATTCTGGGGTTGGTATGCATTTTGAGAGCGATTCAGAGGAAAAGCAATTTTTAAAACTCTTTCATCCCTCCCTGTTTTAATCGCTTCAACCACAACATAATCTCAGACTTGCATGCTCTTCCAAACGCAGAGCTGTACCGATTATATTTCTGTACTCTGTCTTATCATTATTGTTCTTCATTAACACAATCTGAAGTGTATGTTTTTAGAGTTAGAGTTTTCACAAACTATTTGGATTATTTTATGTGTAATTGACTGGTACTATTAGAAGAATTCAATTTTATTCTGGGCCAAATAAAGAGTGTAGTGTATAACATATTGTATGGCGCTGAACGCTATAGCCAGAACAGGAAAATAGTCTGAGTAGTTATTATCAGTTTGCTTTATAAGTATGTTATTTACAATACGCAACAGATGTTCTCCAAATGTTAATGGGAAAATACAGGCCTTTTATTTATTTCTTTTCTGACAGACTAAAAAGTGCAACTAATATAATAATAATCTTGGAAAATCCAAAGATTACTTCACAATTTGGAAAACGCTGTGTTGAGTCATTAGTCTTATTATCTGGTATTTTCATAACTCACTAGATAAACACTGTAAACTATGATTTCCTGGTAATGATCCTTTATATGTGCAAAAACAGGTCTCCAAGAAATCTCAATTAAGCCTAAGAAACAGTGGTTTTAAATTAACCCCAGCCCCCCAAATAATGCAATAATGTCTGTATGTGTGTGCGTGTATGCACATGTGCAGGCGCTCCCCTCCCCACAAATGGATAGGATTAGAATTGCCGAACTGTAAGTCATATTTCCTATACAGCTAACTGCTAACAGAATGTTTTCTTTAGCTCAGTGCTTTTCAATCTGCTGTCTGTGAACCCAAGGGATTCATGTACTCCTTGTATGAGGGTCTGTAAAAACGGACTTGGTTTCTTTTACTCTATTGGGGTCCCTAATTCCACTGATAAAAGCTTAAGGGAGCCCATCTGCTGAAAAAATGTGAAAACAAACTTCTGCTATCCCACCGAGCCCCTGCTCTTCAGGAACAAGGGCTCAAAGTTCATTCCTGATGTTTGCTGTGGAGTTATAAATTGCCCCCATATGCAGTACAAATGATTACTTAAGCAGATAAAATTGAACACAGTGTTTTTACACTTCAGAACTGTTACGTGATCTTACTTTGAGAAAATCAGGGACAGAATCATACCTGTAGCACACACGTTCTGGGTTTGGTTTTTTTTTTTTTTCCCCACTCTTTGTTTGGATGTAAAAGCTATGGACACCATTAGCTTTTCCCTTTCAATACTACTTTATCTGATTTTCCTGTATGACTGATATTATACAGCACTGACAACTTGTAGGTGCCACACAGGAGCATAAGAGGACAAAAAGCTTGATTATCCATGGTCTTGTGCCTTGTATAGTCACTCAGGCAGCCTACAAAGCATCTGTGAAATACTATTAACCTGAAATCGTAATTTTTTCACCAATCCTTCAGGAATAAAGTGGAAGCTGGCACCTTTGTTATCTTATATCTGTGTGGCACAAATCACACTACTGAGACATGTAATTTTATTTAATTTTTTGCCTGGCTTTCTATGAAAATAAGTTTTATGCAAACAGGCTGTCAGTCCACCCAGCCCTAGTAATTTTCAAACCCCTTATTCCCTTTCAATTAAATTTGATAGAGATCTAAAAACCATCAAGTTATGAGAAGTTTTATGCAAATCAGTAACTCTAGTATGGGAAAGAGAGATGTAGCTCAGCCCTTTTAAGAGGCAGCTGACCAACCAGCTAATAGTAGAACACACGATATCTCATTTGCTTGGCCAGAGAAGGAATACACAAAAGAGCCAGAAGTACCTAATGTGTGCATGGGCAGAGGGAAGAGAAGATGGTTGTACAACATAGGACACACATCTAAGGCAGTTAGACTTCATTATTCTCCATGCTCGTAGCACAGCTTGTTTTAGCAATGTGAGGAAAGTGAGGTGCAATATGGTTGTACAGCACTGATTAAGTGATGCTCTTTCAAAACAAAAAACTCACCATCTCTGCCCAAAGAAATCCAGTTTATGACAATATTGCAAAGGAAAAAATCTTGATTCTTTCATAGTTTCCTTCCCATCTCAGCCCAGCAGTTGGGAAAATAACATTCATTGCTATTGTACATGACAGGTAAAGAAAAAAAAAGTAACAGCCACATCTGGTATCATTAATACTTTAGCAGACTTCCTATTTTTAAATTAGTATCATTCTGCAAGCAAAATGACAGCTCCTCACACAGCCTATGAATCTGCAGAAACAAAGAAACAAACAAACTAGCAGTTTACTAGTACAGCTGCAGACAGGTCTGACAAGCTTTTCAAAGCACTCAAACTAGTAGAGCCTGATTCTGTAGAGGCAGTGAAATGCCAGGCTGGCATTTTTCTAGGAGTTTTTACAGGTGAAAAGTGAGCTAATAAACTACTAGCCATCGACTGCTGCCAAATGGGACGGGTGCATATTGCCGGAGACACCTGCGGCTCCGCTGAATGTTCCAGGTGCACCCATAACATTTCATCAGCACTGCCAACGGGACACAGTCAACAGGAAATCAGCTGGATTTATAGGTCAGCTTAATCAAGCTTGCTGCTGAGCCCTTTCAGCTCCCGTTTGGAGAAACCTCAGCAAAGGGTAGGACTGTTTCCTATGATATCTTCCACTCAAAGTTAGACGGGGCAGGGGGGAACCTACCTCCTCCTCACAGCGTAAACTCTGACTTACTGTATTTCTTTTCAGGGGTGAACACCTGAAAAATGTAATAACAGGAGAACAAAACAAGGTGTCTGTAATAGCTGTGCTCAAGCAGGAAAGGAACTGAGCCAGCTCTGACCCTGGCATATTGTGTCTTTTGGCTCCAGAATGCAACTGCTCACAAAATCAATTGCTTCTGCAACACAAACGCACATATACACAAATGAACTGTGGTACAGACTTCAGGAAATATCAGTCTCCTGAGGTAACCACAAGCTTAAAATTAGGCTTGAGGATGACAACAAAGTCTGTCTGCCTGTGTCCTGACATGTTTCATCCATCTTGGGGAGTTACCAAAGCTTCATCTACTCTGCTTACTTACGTCAATGAAATCAAACAGACTCTTGAAACAACCACAGGAAGTTCTCCACATGTTAGCTGAGGCATCTGGAGCTTTTCCCATTATTTAATTCTCACTTGGTTGCCAATTCAAAACACCAGAACAGAAAGCAGAGACATTTCTCAATCTTTCCTCATGAGGGATCTTCCCATGTAAATCCTGTCATATAATAATGCCTCTGGACAAATATGAAGATAAAATTTTCTGTTCTTGTTGAGCACTTGAATTTTCTCAGGTGCTCCATCCTACTGCCAATCTGGTAGTACCTACAGCAGTACAAAATGAATCATCAAATAGTCACCGTTGGTTTGCATTGTGTGTTGTACATAAAAGCATTGCCCAGACTGACTTCTACTACTAGCTGCTACCTATAATACATTTGCAGATAAAGAAATCAACGTACTGAGGAACTGAGTAAGTCTAAGAAAGTCTCTGCTGGGAATTAATCTGTGCAGTTCTTTTACGTCAGTTACTGTAGGTGTCAGAATTAAAAAAAAAAAAAACAAAAAAAACCAGACCCACAGAGGTCAGATTTTAATCTCTGAAATGAAGAAATGGAATCTGATCCTTGGATAGAAAATCCACCATTCACTTGTTCCCACCTCTTTTAAGGACCTTTCCATGGCTGGATTTCTCCAGCCCTACACTGACTCACACTGCTTTGCCCAGACTAAAATCACTCTTATGCAGCTGTGCTACCTGGAAAAAACTGGGTGGTTGTATATCCTAGTGAGCCTCCAGATGCTTCCTTTTTATTTTTCCCCAGCTTCTCTTCTTTTTAAAGTAGGACATTAGTTCTCACTTACGCACCCAATTAAAGACAGAATGGAGGATGCAGAGCACCTACCAGAACCTGGGCAGGTTCTTTAACCTTGTAACCTTTACCTTCAGAAATCTCCATATTTAAGAGTGTTTGCAGGATACTTTGCAAAATATGCCACGTATTACTTCTCTGTACCTTTCCTCCTGACTCCACTTTCACTTGATGGCTTGTGTAATAAGTTCCATAATAAAGTGCAAGCCACGTTGTGGACTGTGATCAGGCTCTCACTAAACCTGCTGCTTAGCTGAGTTTTTTAAATGAAACAAAACAAAACCTACAATGATTCTAATTAGCGGGGGGGGGGGGGGGGGGGAATCCACCCATACCTCAGCTGAAACAAAGTAGACAGCACCATAAGCACATTGTTGACCAAAGCAAAACCTTCTGAACAAAGTAACAAGCAATTATGGAACTCTCCATTTTGATACTAAAACGTAGCACATCCGGACCACAACATTTCCTGTAGAGGGCTATACATACCTCACCAGCTCACAGACAAACCATATAAACTTCTGATAAACTAGTAGATAAAATAACTGAAAATCCACAAGCTTCCATTTGCAGAGGACCCTCAAAGCTCTGGGGTTTTCATGACTAGGTCTGATTTGCCATGCCTTGTGAAGAGGAAAAAAAGCCAGCAGGGTGGAAGGGAAAGCATCATTAGGGCTCACACTCAAAGCAGCTTCCAACGATACTCACACAGAGAAGGTCCAGTCTCTCCGGACAGCAAGGCACTGCCCTGACTTCCCATGGACCAGTTATTGGGCCAAAATATTATATTAAGGCTGAGCGTTCTGCTTCTAGGTTGCAGTCCTTTTGATTAGGTTACTATGGAGCACGCTGGCATTATGGGCCCGTGTGATGTATGTTTGCTGTCAATGCAGAAATAACACTAAATGCGTCTGAGCGGGCCCCACCTGCCAAGCAATATGTTCTCAATCCCTCAGGCAGAGCTGTGTGCCGCCCGGCTAGGAAAAACTTCCTCCCACCCAGCACATGGCAGGGGAGCAAGATACACACTCACGTGCTCGCATATGGGGGGTGGGACGTGCCATAGAACAGCCCCCCCCCCCCCCCCCCTTCGCTTGCTGTGACAAGAAACTCCCTCCCTCTTACATATTAAAAAAAAAAACAAAACAAAACAGGAAAAAGGGCAGGGGGGGAGAAAGAAGGGAAAGAATCACAGCCTGTTAATCGCATACATCATTACCACAATTGGCTGAGTTGGCTTGTTGACGATTGATTCATGAGCTCCTGGTGTAAGCCAAGAAGCGAGAGAGAAGATGGAAATATCCTTATTTATTTATTTGTAAGTACACCAGGAGGCTCTCCTGAACGCTGGTGGAGACCACAGTTCAGGCTAATACACGGGAGGCTGCTCTCTGCCTGCCACAAGAGCTCACATGGCGACACTGATTTCTTCCTGAATTGATCGACATGATCACTCTGTACCACCTGTAGTTTTCTCATCACAGACAAGAATTAGCAGGGCAAGGAACCAGGACACATCCTTCTTTGAGAAGGGGAGGTGTTGCATTTTTGATGGCACCTCTGGAAATACTAGCAGGTTGAATGCAGATGAGTTTCTTGCTCATTCATGCATTATTGCTGCCTGCGCCTACGGCCTGTGCAGTGATACCTCAGAGAAGCAAAGTAGTTCCCAACTCTCAACACACATAACAAATGGAAAAGGATGAGCTCCATCCCATCTGGTGAGCAAGCTCTCTGCAGGTCACATTAAACAGCATAATTAATAGTTTTAGACTAAATACATGCAACCCTCCTGTTTCACTGAAAATAACGCTTTCAAAAAGCAGTAGAAGTTGGGGCTTTTTTTTACCACTGTGCTGCTACAAAGAAATAGTGTTAAATTACTTTTTCCTCTCATAGAAATTTCACTTGCAGCAAGAGCTTCACTGCTATGGAACTGCACTTCGCATTATCGTGTACATTATACAACAAAACAATTATTGAGATTCATCCACGCAGCAGCAGGCTTTTGCTGCGCCAAATTTCCTATAAAAATAGATTTTTCTGAACTTTCACTAATTGCTGGCTACATTAAGTTATATTATAGAATTAATCCAAACTAATAAACAGTTATGGATATTTCTCCACATGAAGAAAGGGAGTTAATTTCTTGAAAGGATGGCCATGAAATATGGACAATATGGTCCTTTCACTCCTACAGCTACTCTTGCTGATATGATTTATAAAGTGGGACACTCATAAATCAAGAAAGCAATACTATCAGAAGTTTTAAATGTTTCTGGGTTTTGATATTCAAACATTTAGAAGTTCTGTTTCCAGTTTTATCCATTTGCTTACGTACCTATATAGAATGTCTAAAAATTTTTTGACAGCAGCAGAGCAATGAACACATACATAAGGGAACGGCATCAGAGATATGTGGTAACAGCCTGCTTAGTCCAATTTCTTATGACCAATGAAGATGGCATTTTATTACCTTAGTAGCAAGAAGCTTTACACAGCCTGGGTGTTTTTTTTGTTCCCAGTGCTTTACAGCTGACAAGTACATATATAAGTATGTCCTACTTAATAGAAGAGTGGCTATTCTCATTACTCATGTAAGTAGAGATTTTAAAAGACAACTCATTAATAGCTGACATCCACTGACACATGGAAACAATATTGAGACATCTTAAAACATCAGCCATAACAAAGGCAGAGTACATGACCTAGGGAGGCAATACCTCATGGATAACGACTGTAAAAGCTCTCCTTGAACAACCTGGCTTCACACTGAGCTGGATGGACTATCCTCTAATTGTAAGGTTTGGGCTTTTTGAGTTACATGAACAACAGCAATTCTGATTGTTTCTCCTTTGGAGCCCCTTGTTTAGTATGCCGTAAAATTAAATGAGCTTACTCCCCATTGGTTCCTGAACAGCCCTCACATGTTAAAGACTTATGGACACTACTAATCTGTGTCAAAACCAGGAAGTGTAATTAGTCCTGCCAAACCATCTGTCAGGCCTGAGAGACTTGGATGATATTTGGGAAAAGCATCTAAACATGTGTGCGCTTGTCCTAAATCCCAGACCATCCAAACTTGGCCAACAGCTGGGTAAAACAAGATTTGACACTTCTGTTGAAAAGGCCAGAGAAAGAAAATGCTGCTAATACAGAAAGGCACCTAGTATTAGTCACTTCAAAATCCTGTTGTAAATGATCAACCCAGAACTGAAAGAAACTGACAGTAATTAAAACTGTCCTGACACTCCCACGGCAAAGACATAAAATCCGTTGCAGCAGTCACAAGCAGCACAGAAATAACTGTATGAGCACCGTAACTGGGAGACAGGCTTTAAAATCTGTATGTGTTTTGGTTTACCATTAAACCACCTTCTGATACCACACATTAACAGCAGCTCTCAAAGAGGCGTTCTTGGAGGAGACAGAAAGACAAAGATGGAATTGAGTGGGAAGGTGTCCGTCTCAAAGGAAAGGCCCAGCCTGGAGAAGCTTTAACATACGCTTTCTCCTGAAATGAATTAGCATGACTGGTGTTCACGTCTTGATAGCGGCTGTTCTGTTTTGCCAGAATAACTCGAGTGGTTCCCTTCTCATGCTTCTCTCCAAGAAAACACTTTTGATACATTTCACAGCAGAACCGTGAACAGAAAAGGGAGAGGGAAAAACGTTAGGTTGAGAATACTTCTGTAACCTACACTCTGCCATGAGACAAAGCATCCAGATTTCATGCTTATATATTAACACCATAATGTAATGAATAACATAAGGATGGTTAAAAATCAGTCAAGCCTGGACAAGTCAGAGAGCACAAGACAGACTATGACACAGTGCTTCTGACTGACAAAAGACTTTGTGGGACACCAAGTGTTGGCTTACCACTGAGATTTGTTAATTCATGTGGTCAGTATATGCCCAAGGGCCAAATCCCACAGTTAAATAAACTGCATTTGTTGTACAAACTCTGTCTATAAACATGTTTACAATGATTTTGGTTAACTTTGTATTTGCCAAAATTTGCTGCTATTTCAAAGTAAACATTTTTCACGGAAGAATCATAACACAGTTGAGAAAAGTGTTCAGAAGCTCCAGAGAAAAAACAGAGTTTTGCTTTTCCTATAATGGTTTTACTGGTCTGGAAGACTATCAGTAGTGACAGTCAGCTAATCCTGACTTTTTCCTGGGATGGACATGGGACAATCTCACAATCTGTTACCCTATTTCAGTTGTGGAAGGGATGATCTCCAGGTTGCTCAGGAAGCTGTCATTTTTTTACGCACTCAAATTTGATTTCAAGTACTTATCTGATTTGATTCAAATCCCTTTGTCATTTGAGACAGTTTCTGGATGCTCTGCTCTGATCAGGCAGAGCAAGGACCAATGTCTGCACCCCACCACACAAACCACTGATGCTTCTCACACACAAGACACGCTCAAATACACAAAACCATACATACACACATACAGCCATCTCTGGTCTAAAACCAGGTATTTCGATGCAATTTCGTTTTCACATAGAAGATTTTGTCTTGAGGAACAGTACGAAGAGGAAAAACACAAACTTTGAAACCTTGTAAATTGTCTAGGAGCACAACTGCCATTCTCCAAGCCACGCTGTAAGTCATGAGATCATGAAATTGTGCCACGAATACTTGCATCTCTTGGTGTCAAACAAGAAGCAAGTCTGGATACACAAAAGGAGCCAGATCAGCTATTAGACTGGCTTTTTATGTTAATTACTCAGACTCACCTTTGTATTTCAGAACAAAAATTACTGATAAGTGTCATCATACTAGGCATGGCTAAAGATGTAGCCAAGCTTTATAGATTTCACAGTTCAAGTATCTTTAATGCAGAATGCATTCCACTGTTCAACTCTTCATCTGCTTTTACAGCTCCCTCAAAATCTGTATGTTTAGACAACCTGGAAAAAACCCCCAATAATCAGAGGATCTGATTATTTACAATCACAATCTAGCTATAGTTAAGAAAAATGACAAAACTTTTCAATTTTCAGGGATGGGAGAGTGTCTGCTATGACCTCTCCAAACACTGACAGACACTAAAAGGCCTCTCAGTTGATTTAACTGGATTTCTTGAAGTCACTACTTGTAAAAGGAACATGTGCAGGGATATAAAGGGAGCGTCCCCATGGTACTGTCATATATGCCAAAGCTCTACAGATTATTAATACACGGGCTTGCCCCCTTCATTCTACAAGACCTCTTGTAATGCCTCAAATTAATTGGAGGAGAGTTCAGCAGCTCCAAAAAGATGATCAATTATTAATTCCTCTTCCTATTCTTTTATCTGTATTAAACTTCAGGATTAGAACTCCACTAACAAAACAATAACTATAATAAAAATAAATAGTACAAATAAATAGTACAAAACTAGGTCTTCAATAAAAAAATTAGAAGAAATAATTTTTGCGCGTTCCAAAATCTCTCAGTCAGACCATCCTGTTGCATTCAATGTATATGAAAGAAACATAATTGCACTTTCTCTCTGAAGCAAGTAGATGTTATTTTCTGATTTTTCTTTTAGGGAAGATAAGACAAGTGGAGTTTAAGGGGAGTGCCCTTGAGAAGTTTAGGGGTAGACACAAAATGTAGGCAACAAACAATAAGAAGAGATGGGAGGTTTTTTTTTGTGTGTGTGTGTATCTGAAACAAGACCAAGAGTTTGTAGATGTATGTGGTGGCTGAGTAGGGTGTTTGTTTAAAATCTGTATTTGCTGGAGTTCTCTGGAGGATCAGAAAGTGGGAATGAGAGATCTTCACATCTTAACCAAAGAACCAGAATGTGAAAGACATTAAGCAGGAGTGGTGCTGAACTGGTACTAACAAACAGAAACAAAGAACAGAAAGGTTAAATATGTTATAGCTAAAATCCTCCTCCCCTTTCAACTGCCTGAGCTTTAGACTTTTAATCCCAAGAGCTCTCCAGTTTTCTACTGTCTCTCCTAGGAAAACCAGAGAAGTCTGGATCTGATATTTCTGAAAGAAAAAAAAAAAAAAGCCAAGAACTAAGCAAACAACCTTTCAAAACGTTTTGTACAACCTAAAGAAGCAAATGGGACACAAGCAGACCGCTTTTTTTTCCCCCTCCTCCCTTGCAGGTCACCTTTATCCATGACACACGGCAACAAAAGCAGAAAAATGAAAGTTAAGGCCAACAGCCTGTCCTTAACTCGTCCTGCTGTGCTTTGGTACTGCAGGGCTCTCAGATTAATGTGGATGTCACACAGCATATGCTGTAAAAACGAGGCACCACAGGACGTGTTAAGAATGGAGGGTTAAGGCTTTGGGCATTCTTACCAAGGTAAAGCTCACAGACCTGAAATGGTACATCTCTATGGATTTAGGCTTTTATTACTTGGATCTCTTCCCTCAGATTCGCAGGCAGGAGCATTGTGGTCATTGAACTTGTGCATCTGGCTTTCCTGAGCACTGAATTATGCAACTGTGCCTGAGCACTGTTGCCCTTATTTTTAAAACAATACATGCATTCCAGGTGTCATGAACGCGTTGAGATCCCCCAAATCTCTGATATTCATAGTCAGGTGTACAATACAACACAAACCTTTTGTATGAGCTGATTTTTCATCTTGCAGAGTAGACAAAAGACCTTTCAAACAAGCAGAACATAAAAGAGTAATGTGTTGTGCAAATGCTAAAGCAAATTACTGAGGGGAAAAATGGAAGACCAGTGTGAAAATGAGCAGAATTCCATGTACAAGCCTTGTTGTCCAAGATTTTCGGCATTTATCAGAAGCTAAGAGCTACCGAAGTGCAAGTCTTCATACATTTCACATAAGGACAATGGCTGCACGTTTTAAATGACAAGTACTTCTGTCACCTCTAGGTCAAAATCCACTTCAGCAGTATCTCAACAGTTTAAATCTGTTATAACTATAGTATCAATAACTGGAATATATACACAATAACTCCCCAAATCATGAGCTGTGTTCAAAATTGTGCACAGAAGTCACATTTGAACAGCTAAAATGATCCCCAGAGATTAAATCAAAGTAGAATGAAATCAAACATCAAGGGCTAACTTCTGACACTGAGTTTCCATTTAAGTCAGTAAACATAACCTTGCACCATGGTCTGTTCAACACATCTGCCCATAGGGAAAGCTGAACTGTATATTTCTTGCAACCAACCTGCAGCAGGAGATGGTCAGAATCTACATTTCACCTTCGGTAGCCAGACAGAGCACTGCAACCTATGTGTGCATGAGGCAGGGGACTGTGGAATAACCAACTTCTAAAAATCCGAGGAATAAGTCCTGTCCTGTGGGCAGGGAGGAGGAGCAGGGAGGGAACTGGGGCTGAACTTCTGTTTCTTGCCCATATGCTCCCAAGACATCAACAACTGACTGTGCTCTCTATAAATTCAGTCACTGAAGCAGAAGCTATCTGACAGAATACTTTATTTTTTCTTTAAATAGGAGCTCTTGGCAGTTTATAAAACCTTACCAGAATGTATTCCTGTTGCATTCAAGATGCCCCAGCAAACTTTGAGCTCCCTAAGAAAGCAAGAGGATGTTCCCTTAAGTCTTAATTACATGACCAGCACTCCCTGTTTCTAGTGGTAAGTCTCCAATCAGGCTGGCAGTTCTTTTGGGGAGCCTGTCCGCCCCTTGCAGCCTCCGCAAGGGGAAGGTAAAACCCTGCTGGAGGGGCTGGAATGCCAGGTTCTGAATTTGCAAACAGCCAAGTCCTAAATAAGAGAAAGAAAAAGGAGTAAAACAAACTGAACCCCAACCCCCACCATCCTTGTGAGCCAGTCCTCACATTGGAGAGCCTTTATATCCACACATTTTAAGAAGTGTAAAGGGAACCATAAACCCAATTCAATTTAATTGGGTGCTCTCCTGACAGAACAGTTATTAATAAGCTTGCATTGTACAAACCTCTATGAAATCCCAAATGCAGTCAGATGCACTAGCAAAAACATTTAACACCCAGCAAGCAACATGCTGCTGGATTGTTGCTGCTCCTCTCCTTTGCTCTTCCCCCTTCAATTCTCTCTTCTTTTAGCCTATTCTCAATAATAAAAAAAAAAAAAAGCAAAAAAAAAGCTCATCTTGAACAGCTCCTATAAATTATTCACATGATATTACAGTGTATGTCAGCAGTCTCACAGTGTTTAAAAAACTTAACTACAAGCCAATTAAAATGTAAACTGAGAAAGACGGATGGGGTTGGGTCGCTCTGGTGTGAACTTGAGCAGCTCATAACAATACACACAACTTCTAGACCTGCTAATTTGACAGCTACTTTCATCAGCAGACACTTTTTCTTTCTTCTTCTTCTTCTTTTTGTCTTTTTTTTTTTTTTAATGCAGTGTTTCTCAGAGGACAAACCAGTCTATATCCAGCAGAGTAATCCCCTGGGTGTCAGTGCTGCAGGCACTTGGTATGTTAGTTACTAACAGGTTCAGATCAGGTTTGTACAGTGGAAAAGGGAGCAAAGGGGCCCTTCCCCTTCTGGAGGCACCAGTTACTGAAATTTTACAACTAAATGACAGCAATTCAAACTACAGATTATATTTCTTAAATGAAGCCACTAATTTCTCACAAAAATAAGAATACAGTATATTCGATTGCTACAGAAAAATAAACCCCTTCCACTAAAGACATTTAGGATTACACAGTGCATGCAACAGTGTAGCAAGACCGGACATCTGCCTAAATTGCTTACTGCTGGACTACTGAATAAGCCAGGCACCAATTAGCTTCTACAGTGATAATGACACTAATTTTAATCTTCATGGGTTAATTATAAGAGCACCATGAAGTCAGACTGTGAACTCACGGTCAGAAACATCAGGGAAAACCTCAAAAAATGAAAACATTATAGACATAAAATCAGTATTTAACCAGGGAAATTTAAGTCATACCTAGCTAAAATCCTAAACAAGGAACCAGAAACATCTTGATTTCATTCTTACCTATGCTACTTCATTGATGGACCATCATAAACAAGCCATTTCCCTTATCCGTACAATGGGGATAATGGTGGCATGACTTATCTGTAAAAGTAGTTAGACTGAATGCATTAAAAGAGAATTAATCATTACTGTAACCTGCTTTTTCTCTCTCTCCCCTCTTTAAGAAAGGTGAAACCTGTGAAAGGTTGTTCTTCTGTGACCACCAGAAACTCAACTAATCTAGCCAGTCACTGCATTGACAACATACACTCTACGACACCAATTTGATCTGGCATTCTCAAATCATCCTAAATTACAGCTTAATTACAGTCAGATTCCTGTGGAAGAGCATAAAGGACATACTTCCTGCAGTCAAAAAGGGTTTGCACATAGTGGAGACAGTAGCATCAACTTAGGATCCTCCCCAACCACATAGACAGGGCTTACAAAACAGGAATCAGCAGGATGGAAGCTGAGCCTACGTTCCCTTCCTTTCCCTCACAATAGTAATCCAAGATGAATGAGTCCACCAACAAAAGACATCTAGCCCAAAGAAAGCTGGCCACAGGAAAATGGCCATTAGAATGATATTGTCCTACTTTCTGATAGAACAATGAAGGAAGAGAAAAAGGCAATTTTTTAAGAATAGCCAACGTTTTGTTGCAACCAAAGATACTGTAGTTTCCTGTTTGGAGATTTCTAGTTTGAGCATTTGAAATTTTCTATTTGGGGGAAAAAAAAAAAAAAAAAAGTATTACATTTTTATATACCATTCTTAACCTGTAGTACCTCAGTTTTAAACAATGTATTCCCTGCAAGATGAAACAACTCAGACTCTCTAAACTGCACTATCCACAGTTACAGAGAGGGGACAAATAGCTATGTCCAGCTTGTGGGGAGGAGCACAGAAAATCTGAGTTTGGAGTTTACAGCCACATGCATCTCTCTACTCAGGACTTGAAGCAAAGCAACAGATGAGCTTCGAGAAAGAATAGATCACTCTGTTCAGAAGCTGTCTTTATGCCTCTGAGTGCTAACCAAAGATAGGAGAGTAGTTTTGTTCCAAATGTTCTGTATAAAATGGGAAACGAGAATCAAAGCAAGAACCATTTTTTGGTTCATATAATACAAGAAGAAAACCAATATAAGCAAAACACTAACTTTTATATATAAACTCATGAAAATACATTGCCTTAATTTGTTTTTTATCTTCTAATTCTCACATCTTAAAAGTTGTATATGATAACTTTCTATAAATTAAATCATTTTGAAGATACAGTGAAACCACTTTTCAAAGGAAAATAAAATGAAACATAGGGAACAACCTTTGAACACTCCCAAATCCTCATTTGTAGAATGTATATGTGAGACAGAAACAGAACCACCTAACAGGATTCATTTTTACTGATTCAAGTCATGTCATGATTGTAAATTCTTTGCTGGTCAGACAGCTAGAGGTATTTTCATTTCAGGCCCAGGAAGCAGGGCTTTATTTTTACCAGCATTCACTTAGCAGTTTTTCTTTCTGAAAGGCATTGAGAAAATGAAAGGAATTAGGATGTGGCATCCAAAATGACAGTTCCCTGAAAACGCTGTTTTCTGTATACCTGAATCTGAGTGTTCCTATTGATCTTCCTTGCTTTCGCTAATTCACCTCCATTCTGGTGGGTGACAGTGCTGATTCTATCTGTCATCTCTAGTTCTTCTTGATCCTAGATGAAGGAATCTGAAATTCAAGACCCTAAATCCAAACCATGAAAGTTCTCAATGCACTAATAACTACGTGCCTGAAATGCTTTTATGAAATCAGTGCTCTGGCAAGGGGTTCCAGCACTCAGAAATACTCCCAGCTGAAGCTACACATTATTTTCACGGTTGCTTATTTGAATGAGGGTTTTTCCCTTTCCTTTTTAAAAGCTTGGCACCCTTCTTATCAGTCTTCTGATAAAGAGATGCTATTCCTTCACTTTCCTTTACACAAAAATTATTAGCTTCTGAAAAGTAACTTAATCACAAAAGCTCAAAATTTCTCAAAACTAGGGACTTGTGTTTTCTTCATTCACTCTCTTTTAAGCTAATTATTTTATATCATTTGTGGGAATTGTATCAGTCCCATCATTCCACCTTATTTAGATAACCAGTCCCTGTGAACTGACATTTATCCTAAGTCTATCCACAGAAAAACTGTCATGGTTCTGCCCTAGGATTCTTGCCTGATAAATAACTTAAGAGCAAGTTTCCTATGTACACCAGCTCATTACAGTAGAAAGCATTATCTTATAATTGATCTTATCTATATGTTAAACACTCTTAGCATCTTGTCAGCCCTCCAATATGGTTAATTACTAGATAATAGTGCCTACTTCCACATGTCTTATTACTTAAATGGCAAGATAAATAATTAAGAGTACATAGCACCATTAAGCACCTACTCATGAAAGTCTGCTGATGCATGGAATGAATAAAGGTAATTACCCCACCTATTTCTTTTGTTGATTCTGAGGATACCAGACTTAGAAACACCTAAATTCCCTAGAAACACCTAAATTCCCTAGTGCTTCAGGAAATTTTTTCATCCCCAGCTCTACTTTCACCAGAATTTCTTGATGAATAGAAAAGGAAAAAAAAACCTAAAAATCTCTCTTTCTTGTGTGTATGTTACCTCATTATAAAAAAGAAACAAAGTTCTGCCTGCTCTGTTTGAATGTTAATGATCCCATGATTGACCACAAGTTCCTTTACTTGTTTTTTTCATGACTGGATACAAACTATTAGCCTCCTTTTCTCTTGTTCTGTCTTCTTTCCATTTTGGTGGGTCATGGTCCATATGTATGATATACATGTCTCAAGATTTCAGCTTTTACTCTTTTATTCATATTACAGAATTACCTGTCCTATTTCCTCTTAGCCTTTGGGACTGGGTCACAACATGCGATATAAAAATACATTAGCTTTAATGGCTGAATTATAATAGTGATGGGATATCTAAACTGGATATCAATTCACTACCTTACTAATAAAAATAGACATAAAATCCAGAATGTTAATCCTTCTTTGAGACAAGTGATGTGCTTCAGTACAAGCTAACTTAAACAGAATTTTAATGTGCTGTCAAGGTTAGGTAGAAGGGATAAAAATTCACACATAAGATATATTTACTTGCACTATGAAAAACCATCTCATGGTATTCGTTTTGTCTCTCAATTTCATGTCAAGAGAACTTGATCACTTCAATAAAAGGACTATTTACAGAGTGAACAACTAGCAAATCACCCACTCAACCTGTGTCTAGAGATGTTCAATGCTAAAAGGAAATCACACATTGTGTTTTCTAGGAAAAACCTAAAAAACCCAACTTCTGTCTTCCTTATTCAGTTATGGACTTTGGCACATTGAAACTCTAGTTTATTTTGTTTCTTTTTATACTGATGACTAGCACAACTATTTGATTCAGTACAGTTTACAAGTGTACAACAAAGTTTCCATAATCTCCTGCTTCTGAAACCCAGGAAAATTTTAAGTGTATTTATTATTTTTTGCTTTTGATCTCAATTTCACTGTTCAAAGTCTGCACAGTAGAGAAAATACTCTTCTCTGAGCTGAAAGGGAATAAAACCTATGGAATAGGTTTTAGGATTTAATAGGAATCCTTACATTCCTAGGATGCCTAACTAACCCATAGATATGTAATAAAATTTTTTCACTCTTTTCAAATACTTACTTTAACATGCTGCTTTCTAAACTTCTGAGTACTCACAGAAAATATCCCCTACATGAGTGAATGTAGCTTTTTTAAAATAAAGAACCTGCCACTTCCTGGAAAACTTTGTCCAAAAGCAACTTACCATATGCATTAATGTAAGAGATGGGAATTATTTCCAAAATCCTCACACAAATTATCCTATTTTCCCCTCGAAATCAGAGCAAAATGCCCCTTTGTGTATTCTCCCGTTTGAAAGGAACTGGGCATAATTCTGATACACTCATTGACCCCAATGAAACAAAATGCCTTCCTCATGTCAAAGACTAAAAATAAGTATGGGAGAGTTTACTGGAATTTCCATACTCAGTATATATATCAAAATCTGGCAAGATATCAGACTTAGTCTGTACCAGTTGTCTAATGCCAAATTATTTCCTTAAGCTTTTCTCCATTTTGCTATATTACTCTTATTTTTCTCATTCGGGTATTCTTACTAGCTTATCTTTGGACCAGAAAATTACAACAAATGGCCATTCACAAGAGCACTTCGTATTACTGTGTCACAGAGTAACTAGAAATGTCCTAAGAATGATCATTCCTGCTGTATCACAGTGATTCCAGTCAGGCATTAATGCTGAAGGTTTGATTCCTAGCTTTATATATTTAGTCAGATGAGTTCAAATGACATGATCATAAGTGCTATGCTTTCAGAGATCCTATACAATTGCATGACTTAAGCTTTTTTACTTAGGAGGAACTCCATACGTGTGAGCATGACATCCATTTCCAATTTGAGTCAAAGTACACATACAGATGAACACCTATTTTGTCCCATTCCCCACTCCTTCCAAAGCTACCTAGACTTTTTTATTCTGAATACTAAAAGAGAAGTATACTCTGCTCACTACACACTTTCAAGACGGCTGTTTTTGCCAGAACTGCTTCACGCATTTTTAATTGCCACCAACATAAATGTCAAATGTTGTATTACAAGAAATGAGTCATGTCTGTGTTAATGACAAAGAAAATGCTTTATGGAGCAGATTCAAAGCTTGCACAACACATAGATCGTCTTCTTTTTTTAATATGCTAAGAAATTTCTGTGGTTCTGGACTTTTCAGGGAAAGATCAGCAGGGCTTCCACAATAATCACTTGAGATGACAGAATAGTCTTCTGTATTGCCAAAAAGTTGTTGAAATCTGCTCTAAATCAGTAATGTCTCCTTTAAGGAAGGGGGGAGAGAAAGGAGGGAGAAAATAAAAAGTTATCTCAAAGTAGAGCTCATGTTTTTGAAGTTCTCTGCTTTTAGCAAGTTCTGTTCTATTTAATAGCTTCCAGAGTCAAGAAGGTCTCAGGTAGACCTGACTTACCTAACCACATGAGCAATTAGTTCCTCCAGACAGTATGTCTGTTGTAATGTAGTTCACTTAACTTCACGTGGTGAATCAGTTCACTTTGATGGTGGGTTTTTTTTTTTCCTTCCCTCCTATTATTTCTCTTCCTTGTCTCTCGGCAGCTGCCTGTCTTGACATCTGACCTCCACTTGCTCCATGGATTGACTGTTTCAGGCACTGTTAGGGAATTAAAATCTTTGCCCATTCCCCTGAGAATGTGAATACATCCCCAAGTTCATTGCAAAAGCCAGGTCTTCCAAATGCAAAATGAGCGCTGCTTCCCTTGGCTTGGTTTAAGATAAGTTTGATTAAGAATGTGGTTGCTATTTCCAACAGGTACCTAAAGGGAGACATCAGTTTCTGATAGATGCTGCATAGGCCTACACTCTCAGCTGGTGATTTCAAGCACATCTCAAAACTTATAAAACCCGGGAAAAACCTGCCTGACCTAGAAGCAAAAATTAGCACAAAAAGCCACTTCACATTCTTTTGATTTACTTTAAAGCCAAGTGTTTTGATAGTCTGCCTAATTGGTGTGGGATTTTGGAATAAAATTCTGAGATTAACTAAACAGGAAATAACACTAACAATGCTCCAACAGATGAAGGGCGACTATGGTTAATTGAACTGTTTGCTTAAGTATCAGTGTATACAGAGCCATGTTAAAGTGAAGATGCTGCCAAGTACTTGTCTTCCATTGTATAAAAATGTCACTTGGGCACTTGAATGCTGTTTCCTATTGTCTGTCACCCAGTGTTTCTAACAGATATTACATGTTGCTAAACCTCATCCACTTCTCATTGTATCTTGATACAGTTAGGCATGTTTTGGCTTTTATTTTTGAATGCCATGCAATTTTGTATTTCTCTTCTCAAATATCACCTTAATAAGACTAGTTTAAGGCACGTGTTTGTCTCCTGGTAAAAAGAAAAACTCCAGCCCCCAAAACTTTCTTAATCTACATTCTTTAAGTGGTCAGCATGCAGAGACAATGCACTGAAAATCTACATGCCTCAAATTAGATGACGACTACTATCTATATACATACACACTATTTATATCTAACTATATATACAGTCAGATATATATCACTCTATAGCATACTATACTTCTACAATATAATGAGTACAGCTGTGAAAATAACCCACTCCAGAAGAGGCGGGCAGCGAAGCAAAAGACCAATGAGCTTCTCTTCCCCCTTTGCTACCTAAGATTGACACCTGCTCCCACAACTTTGTGAAGAGGGATGTACCCAGCTTCCATGCTGCCCCAAAAGGCTCAGGAATGCATCCTTGCTCCCGTAAATTGGGACCACTCATTAAAATGAATGCTACTCAATCTGTGCTCATAGAAGATGTGGCCCTGAGATTTCTTAGTGCTATAACCTCCGGAAGACCTAAGCTGGAGGCACATCAGCTCCTATGTTTTGCTTGCACATCTGGTACCTCAACCCTTACAGAAGATGAAGAGGATATGATCACAAAGCTTAATAACTCTCCTCACTAAGGCAAATGAAGCCAACAGAAATACTTTTTGTTAAAAGGATTGTCTACAGCAGGATTTTAAGGCCAGCACCATGTTCATTAAGGATTCTTTTTAATTACTCTTCCTTTTTTCTTTTCTTTTTTCTTTTTTTTTTTTTAACATTATATGCCAGTGAAATTTAAAAACACATACTTTACAGGAACCCAAAGCATGTTGTGATTCTGGCACTTCACCCCACAGACACTCCTCATCCAGTACATCCAGCCAAGTTACTTCCTGGTAGTGTACTGTTTTTACTGTTCATGCCTGTCCTGTGAAACACATGTACCACTTTTTTGTTCTGTCCAGGGATTTCTTTGGGCTGCTGCTGTTCCAGAAACCATAAGCTCATTTCTAATTGCCAGGAAGCAGATTTCCCCATCTAACTTTAGCCATCTAATAGTGTTTAGTGTAGATCATCTTGAGGTTCCTTTTATAAACAATGGAAAGAGGAAGGTGGAGTGAATCACCACAGAGAATGAGGTACTTATGCTAAGGGTGAAGGATGAATCACCATCACTGTCTCACAGAGGGAACAGGCTGGAGGCAGGCAATGTACATCTTTCATCCCCCTGGCAGAAGAGAGCTGCTTTGCCCCAGGATTCCAGTTTAATGCTGGGACTGGGCCAATGCCCACTGCATCATCACTGCAGTGTGAATTCCCCATTATAGAGGCCCAGCAAGATCAACACATTAGGAACAGGGAGTAACATGCATGGGATAGGGAGCAGACAGATAAGGGAAAGAAGGTGTCCTGGTTTCAGCTGGGATAGAGTTAATTGTCTTCCTAGTAGCTGGCAGGGTGCTATGTTTTGAGTTCAGTATGAGAAGAATGCTGATAATGCTGATGTTTTCAGTTGTTGCTAAGTAGTGTTTAGTCTAAAGTCAAGGATTTTTCAGCTTCTCATGCCCAGCCAGCGAGAAAGCTGGAGGGGCACAAGAAGTTGGCACAGGACACAGCCAGGGCAGCTGACCCAAAGTGGCCAACAGGGTATTCCATACCATGTGACGTCACATCTAGTGTATAAACTGGGGGGAGTGGGGGCGGGGGATCTCCGCTCAGGGACTAGCTGGGTGTTGGTCGGCGGGTGGTGAGCAATTGCACTGCGCATCATTTGTACATTCCAATCCTTTTATTATTGCTGTTGTCATTTTATTAGTGTTATCATTATCCTTATTAGTTTCTTCTTTTCTGTTCTATTAAACCGTTCTTATCTCAACCCATGAGTTTTACTTCTTTTCCCGATTTTCTCCCCCATCCCAGTGGGTGATATATATACATATCTCATTGTTCATATGTCTCAAAGGGACGGAAAAGGTGACGATGATTGACCAGGATGTAACTAAAGGTATGGGAACTGAGCATGATGTCAATGGTATAGAATAAGGGGTGGATAGACAAACCAACTAAGCATCATGATACATTCAGGTTTCTGCAAAATCAGTGTCTTGTGCAGCTAGCAAATTCAAAAGCTCAGGGAAACGAGTTCCCAGGCACAGTATAGGGAACCGTACCAGCTACTAGGAAGACAGTTAACTCTATCCCAACTGAAACCAGGACAGAAGGATACTGTCAATATGAGTCCTCTGAAATCCCAGTGTATTGGGTTTGTGTGGCAAGGTTGGGGGGGGGGGGGGCGTTTACAGGGGTGGCTTCTGTGAGAAGCTGCTGGAACCTTCCCCCATGTCCAACAGAGCCAATACCAGCCGGCTCTAAGACGGACCCGCCGCCAGCCAAGGCCGAGCCAATCAGTGATAGTGGTAGTGCCTCTGTGATAACATATTTAAGAAGGAAAAAAAGTTGCAGGGCACATAGAAACAGCAGCCAGAGAACGGAGTAAGAACATGTAAAAGAAACAACCCTGCAGACACCCAGGTCAGTGAAGAAGGAGGGGGAGGAGGTGCTCCAGGCGCCGGAGCAGAGATTCCCCTGCGGCCCGTGGGGAAGACCATGGTGAGGCAGGCTGTCCCCCTGCAGCCCATGGAGGTCCACGGTGGAGCAGATATCCAACTGCAGCCCGGGGAAGACCCCACACCGGAGCAGGTAGATACCCGAAGGAGGCTGTGACCCCGTGGGAAGCCCGCGCTGGAGCAGGCTCCTGGCAGGACCTGTGGCCCCATGGAGAGAGGAGCCCATGCTGGAGCAGGCTTGCTGGCAGGACTTGTGACCCCACAGGGGACCCACACTGGAGCAGTCTGTGCCTGAAGGACTGCACGCTGTGGAAGGGACCCATACTGGAGCAGTTCATGAAGAACTGCAGCCCGTGGGAAGGACCCACATTGGAGAAGTTCATGGAGGACTGTCTGCCATGGGAGGGATCCTACGCTGGAGCAGGGGAAGAGTGTGATGAGTCCTGCCCCTGAAGAGGATGAAGTGGCGGAGATAACATGTGATGAACTGACCGTAAACCCCATTCCCTGTCCCCCTGCGCCACTTGGGGGGGTGGCTAGAGAATCCGGGAGTGAAGTTGTGCCTGCAAAGAAGGCGGGGGTGGAGGGAAGGTATTTTGAGATTTGGTTTTATTTCTCATTACCCTACTCTGGTTGATTGGTAATAAATTGAGTTAATTTTCCCCAAGTTGAGTTTGTTTTGCCCGTGGCGGTAATTGGTAAGTGATCTCTCCTGTCCTTATCTCAACCCATGAGCCTTTTGTTATATTTTCTCTCCCCTGTCCAGTTGAAGGGAGGGGAGTGATAGAACGGCTTTGGGCACTTGGCATCCAGCCAGGGTCAACCTACCACACCCAGTAATCAAGCCAGCACAGCCCTGGGACCCTCATCTTCCTGCTCCCTTACCCACCACATCTGAAATTTGACTGCCTGCCATCTACTCTGAAGACTCACCAGGCACATCTATGGAACTCCAATCACTAAAGATGAAGGACAAATTCAAGTACCTGCTCCTCATTTTAGGGGCAATAAAATTAAAATTTTCCTATACCGCAAAGAAACTTTGAGCCAGATCTGACAGCAAATTTTCAATATATATAAAATTAAAGCGAAGTCCTCATATCTGAATTCTTCAAAATGCTGTCAAGTTAACAACGCTCCATTCATTTAACTCTTGCTGAAGTGTACTGGATCAATTTTCCATCTTGTCTACATGCACAGTGTAGACAAGGCATTTAGAAAGTAGACAGTGAGTCTGTTACAATCACAACAAAAGATTTCTGTTGACCCCAAGAGATGATGTCTGCCTCATTAGCACATGCAGCTAAAACCCAGCAAAGATGGTATTTCTTGGATGTACTTGTTCAGTTTTCAATCACCAAGAGGCACTAATGCTCATGAAAACTATTTTTCCATCCTGTCCACCCATTCTTATCTGTACCACAGCCACCTATGCAAGACCTGAGCAGTCAATTTGCAGGTGCCACTGAACCAATGTTGATAGCTGGCTGCCTACCAGAGCAACTGCTTTCTGAAACAGGAGACTCCAGGACTGTCATCACAAGTGAAACACAAATGTCTTCCAGGTAAATTAGTCATCTCCTTTAAGGACCAGTTTCCGGTACCTGCATTAACAGTGAGTGGCACTCTCTTCCATAAGGGGATGATTGCATAGCACTCACTTCACAAGTAATCGCTGTGGGCAAGAACATCGGCATCTCTGATTTTATTCTTTGACTACCATGACGAAAAGAGACAATTTGGAGAGATTATGAAAAACATTTACCAAGAAGACACTGAATCTCACACGCACTATTTAATTTCAACTACTTTCGACCATGTAACACGGGCTACAGAGTTCACATGTATTACGATACTCTAATACTTCTGATACTCTGAAGAAATGCACAATGTCATCCCTAAATTTCTAACATTTCTCCAAAGAATAAGGCTAACACTCAATCTAAAGCTCTTTTTCAGAAAATGGAAATAATGCTCTAACTTCCAATGAAGCCATTAGAGGGGAGGAAGAACCTGGATTAGTGAGCAGGGGATTGACTGTGATGCTAGTGCAGCCCTGAAGCAGGATCTGCCATAAGCGCTAGGCTAAAAAAACTTTCCACAAACAAGACCAGTTCATTGTATATAAAACACAAACAATGACAGAAAAGGGAGCACTTTTCTATAAACAAAAGCAGTCCCCAGGAGGACAAAAAACCCCCCCAGAATTTAACTGCAGGAGTTTAATAAGAAACAGCCTGTTCCTGCCTCTTCTTCATTTAATTTCAAATAAACATAAACCAGATCTCTCCTATGCAACACGATCATTCCCTCAG
Organism: Aquila chrysaetos chrysaetos; assembly: GCF_900496995.4. Classification (NCBI taxonomy): domain Eukaryota; kingdom Metazoa; phylum Chordata; class Aves; order Accipitriformes; family Accipitridae; genus Aquila; species Aquila chrysaetos. The sequence goes on from NC_044013.1 coordinate 32,617,727, forward strand.
AAGAAATGGAAAGGAATTCAAAGGTCACCCTGGAAAGTTTGGTTGTTGGAAAACTAAGAAGAGACTCTTGTCTATCGGTGATCCTTGAGGGGTGTCTGGTCTGTTCCCCTCACACATAAATTGCAGGACCCCTACTGCAAAATTCACCCAGCACCTCAGCTCCGCCACGGACTCTTCAATCCACTCAACCCCTACCATCAGTAACTGCCTGGAAAGCTCAGCACCTCCTGAGAGGCATCACCCCCAGCAATCATCAGAACGGGTCCCTGCAGCACAGCACTTGTATTTGTCCTCTGGCCAAGGCAGTTTCTTCTTAAAATTTTCTAGCCGTTCATTCTAACAATGACAAGGATCTCAAAGCAAATGGGAGGGCAGTGAATCAACCTTCCAATTATTTGTCTAAAGCTATTAAACTTTAGGGCAAATTCTGCAGAACGCCCAGTGTGTCATTGTATATACTCACTGTATAAGCTATATAGAGTTCAGCCAAAAGCACACATGCATTTGTGATTGCACCATAAAAAAAAAAGGCAAGACACACCCCCCACCTTCCCAGTTTCACCTACCTCCATTAATCAGTTAGCCAAACAAATTCTCCTATTTTGCTGTATCTAGTAAACAGAGTAAATTGCAGCGTGGTATTAAGGGTTTCTTAAAAAGACAAGAGTGGAAGGAAGAAACTCTCCATGCACCACAGCAGCTTTTACGTCAGAAAACCAAGTCCACCCTGAATTCTCAATATGACACATTTGAAAGTCTGAGTTGTGTTGCAGCAACTCACTTGTAACAGTGACCTGTCTGAAAAGACTGCAAGGAAACCTGGCAAGGAACTCCTTCTATAACAACAAACCAGGCTTGCAATAAAAGCCATCTGCAAAAGTGCCAATTATCCTTCTCCTCAAATGATTATGTTCCATCCAGTTTTGCTGACAAGCAAGTTATGCCACATTTTAATAGGCAATAAAATGTATTATTAAATAATTAGTAGCTAAGAAACAGAAATTAGAGGGCACTTCCTTTCACATACATCCCCCAGTACTTCAAACTATTGATTTAAAGGCAACTCGATCCTCTAAAGAGGACAAAATGGAACCTGATACAGCAGTTTACCAGGAGACAATTACAAGGCTAATGATTGTTCACAGAGAAATGAAGCAGGAAGAAATTCTAGAGAATTCCACCCTGCTCTGTTTTGTCTGATCTGTCTCTAAATCCCCCAAAGAGCTAAAATTTCTCCAAATCTGTTCCCTGCTCTGAGCCCATTAATTACAGTGTTAAAGGTAAAGAAGTATTGATGTCTTTCCTCTACTCCCTCCATTCCCCCCCAGGTAATGTCTGGTACTTGTTCAGCCTTTAAGGTATGGTTGCACTAACTGAAAAAAGCCCCACTAAGACCAATTAAGGCCTTTACTAAGAGGCTGAAAAGAAGACAAATGGAGGCAGAAAGCCCGATTACAAGGAACCTTTGTACAGATGTAAAGCAATTAGAATAGTCTCCAGGGCTGGCCAGTGCTGTACCTACTAGTAAAGGATTTTACAGCTTGTCTAAACTTGGAACAATCTGTCTCTCTCTTTTCGGTTGAGGGTAAAAGTGAACCCTGTATTAGTGTCATGTATCGGTTGATAGCTTGGTATTGGTTTCCCTGAGCATGTTAAATCTGTAATGCTGGTCTCAAGATCCCTTGTGGATGACAATAGTGTTACACAGTCAGCTCTAACTTACAAGGAAAGAAGATATGCCTGATGTTAAACCATGATAAAAACCAGAACCAGGTCTTTCAAGCTTCTTTTATTTGCCTAATGCTAATCCCTAGAATGCCTCAGACTTACTGCACTGTACTGCATAATTTGGCACAGAATGTGTAAGAAGTGAAAATGTTTGTACTGCAGTTTTAATAATAAAAACAAATTTTGCAGTGACTCAATTTAAGGCAGCTTCTAATCTGAGGTCACTCTTACTTTTTAAAGAATAAAAATAGTGAAAAATATACTTCTAAGAAATGAAAACTGATCAGTCAAATGGTACCTGAGAAGTTCTCCGATAGCACACATATCCCCAGACACCCCATACCCCAACACATGCAGCCCCCCCCTCAGCCTACTTTTCTCCTCCCCAGCCCTACATATGATTTCACAAGCCCACCTCCCCAAAAAGCAAGCATAACCCCACCACAGATGACTTCCTCTTAACCACCTTCCTAGCTCATTCGTGGTCCTGTCTGCTAGACTCTGGTACCAAAGGCAACAGGGCTTTGATCATGATGCTGGCTCAGACTGCACGAGCCACACCTACCTAAATCCAGCCTTGCATGTGGATGGTAATAACTGCATAGCTACGATGTCCTGGATCCTTTGGTGAAGCACGGATACCAAGAAAGTATCAACATAAATGCCTTAAACACTTAGCAGACATTTATGTGACTGTACCTGCCCTGGGTACCTTTAGCTTTTGGCATTGGTAGGACTTAGTGCAGTCCATAAATTTGTAGCCAAGTGCATTTTTTTCATACACTGATTTCTGAGGTGGAAAAAACTTGTCTTACATTCAGGCCATCATAGCAACAACACTTAGTATTTCCATAGGACACTACACCCCAGGGAGCTAAGCAAGCAAAGTCACCCCTAGTCAGCAGAAGGAAAAATGGAGGCTCACAGATAAAGATCTTCTAGGTCAGCTGCTATGCTTTCTGCACAAAATTAGGCTTTAAGGTAATTGACCCACATGAAACAGGTATTTGAGGTTACTGGTCTATGTAGCATTTGTTATGATTATATTACTACCTCTCAAGGGTTTTGCTTTTTCAACACTTGTTCAGGTGGATATAGAAAGGACACATACAAGTTTTAAAGAAAGAGGACACAAGTTGCTGCTAACCTGCTTCTGTCCAGTTTACAATATCTGATGATGAATGAACCTTTTGAGGAAGCCTCTGGTAAGAAAAGATTTCCTGTGACAGTTTCATCAAAAATAAATCACAAAATGCAATGTATTTAAGCCTTTTTTCTTCCCCTTATCCATAATTTGAAGAGTTAAAGACAGCCCCTTTAAAAAAAAAAAAAACAAACCACCAACCCACAAACCCATAAGTTCTGATAAAAGATACAACATTTCTTAAATTAGGAAATGCTTTTCCAAAGTGGTTGAGTACCATACAATCCCTGCTGTGCTACCAGGGGTTGATTTGTGAAACAATCTCAGCGACCAGACTACTAAATTCTTTTGAAAAGCTAGTCTTTGCTAAGGTGCTAGTTAGACCTCAGCTTATCCAAAAATCTGGTTTCTCCTAAAAATGTGGTCCAGATTAAAAAAAAGTGCAGTGAGGTAGCATGCTAGTCCTTCACACCTGAAATTCAGCTTTAACAATGTCTGGGTTTTAAGTAAAATAAATCTGGATATGTATCATGAATATCCTTCACATTACAACCACAAGTCTAAGAGTTTTTGCTGTTGGCAAGTCCAACAGTCAGCAGAGCTGTTGCTGGCTGGGTTTAAAAGTCAGTGCTATAAAAGTATCCCCAAATGGCCATCTCTGCCAACCAGTCTCTAATTTTCATGGTGCTAAAAAATTCAAACATACAAAGATTATTTCAAAACAGTAAGCCAAAAAAACAGTACACCAGGATATCGTCTTTAGTAATGAGGTCAGCAGCATACCTTCGCTCTGTGAATCACTTAAGTGCATATTACTCACAGGCTGAACTTTGTACTGAATGGCAAAAAGGAGAGGGCTAATGCACGATGTCAATGCAGACCAACTTGAGCTTACTTAAAATCATTTTAGCAGGTATATCATGCTACATTTAAATTAGGTTCTCCGAAGATGAAACTTGTCCAAAGATTAAACCCTCCATAGCCATTATTCCTCAGGGTATCTCACTGTGCATTCAAATCTCATGAATTCATCTTAGATTTCAAAACATAGAGGCAAAGATCACACACAAAAAATAAGTATTTATGAAAACATTACAATATGTCAGACACCTGCTTCACTGCTCTGTCAAGATTCAAGTATAATTCTCTGTATGCTGTGTAGCCCTCCATAATATGTCACTGACAGACAGATTGTAGCCAAGGACATACTTGCTGTCTAGTGTTCTTAGCAATAATGATTTTTGATTCTGTATATCTCCCCCCCCCCCCCCCCCCCCCCCCCCCCCCCCCGGCATAGCTTGCCTCAGGTAAAGCTGAGGGCTAAAATGCTCTCACCAGTGATATGTCCATGATCTGGCATCTGTATCTTACACAGCTGAAACCACTCACTCAAGTACCTGATCAGCATTGCTATGATGCTTTCTTGCAATATTGGAAAAAGGTTTTGAGTGCTTTTGCACAACGCCGCAATTTGACTGAATGAATCAGAATTGCTTATGTTTCTCTAAGCCCGTTCTTGAAAGAGGCATTCACCCACTCATTTATTTCCACGGTGCCCTGCCAAAGCATCACAAAAAAGCGCACTCCAAATTTTGCTCTATTGATATATAAATACAGTCACTTCAGCTAAAGAGCCGTCAAGTCACTCTGATGCTTGGTATGGTAACTTGATTAAATCTATATTAAGGTAGCAAGTCTTACTACTTGGCCTTTAACACTGAGTTGGGAAATAATTAAGTTTTAAAGCTAGCTGGTGAAAGATAATGCCAAGTCTGGTTTGCTGCTGCAGTGCTGATAAAGGAAGGGCTATACAATTGAACATTAATTAGGTACAAGCAAACATCTTTGCTAATAGCTCATGTTCTCATTCCCAAAATGTCAACAACAGATATTAGTGCCAGATGCTGGTATAACATCTCCCATGACTGGGGCTGGGACATGGGAATAGACTTGCGCATTTGGAGAAAATGCCAGCGCTGTCAGGGGGGATCTGGCATGGTGTCATAAGAGTAGTAAACTTCCTCATAAGGGATTTACCAAACAAGCCTCTCTATTATTAATGATGATTCGTGTGTCACATACTGAGGCCCTGGGAAGCAAAATGAAAAGAGTTAACTGGCATAACCTGTGAACCAGAGACAACATGAGTCGTGAGAGACTCACGTATAAATCACTGGAGGCTTTTGAAGTTATCAAGCATCTTCCACTCAAATAGCTTTAAAAATGTCACTCAACCCACTGCCTCAGTTGCAAAAATTTTGGTTAAAAAAGGTTCGCTGTGTCACAGAAATCATCATAGTGCTTGTCCAATGTGAACAAAGGCAGGATATACAATTTGACCATGTTACCATGCGTCAAACAGTTCCCACCACAGGGCTTTCACCATAGTGAGGGTAAAATATAGAAAGTGGAAAAGCAAAAAACCTGAAGAACCAGCAGCAAATTCTAAATCTTACTGCCACTGAAAGGTTGGGATGTAGCATTAACTTCTAGCCAGGGAACAGAATTTAACAGCAGATGCATTTTTTTGTGGAACGACCAGAAGGGGACTCCTAACAGCTCATCCAAAACCACAGCAACCAGGAGCACAGTGCCCTTAGCACAGTGCATTAGCACTGACCACACGTCAACGTGCAGGGAAGACTGCCGCAGGCTGAACACGCACGGTGCCTTTGTGTAGCACCCAGGCTTTCCTCAAGAACCTCCCTTCCACACAGCGTCTCCCATCAGCCCAGCTTCATTGCACAGGTTTGATATGAACACAGCTCAGGATGCATAAACAAAAGCTCTGAAAAACTTGTAAATAATGCATCTCTATAATGACATTTGAACTCAAGTTTAATCAAATCAAGTAGGATCCTTTCAAATATCACTTATCCTGTAACTGCAATTTCCAAATCTCTCAAATCCTGGCTTTCCTTTTAATCTCACATGAAAATTGTATTACACTAATACTGTTTACATCTCATTTCCTCTTTTCCATATAAAAATATCACTAACTACATTTCAGTTCTCTCCCATTGCTCTTCTGCAATGCCATAAATCCTATGGGTCTTCCATGGCTCAATCTCTGTGCTATTTGCTGCTTTCAAAATAGCCACCAGCCCTGCAGCTAAAACAGCCTGGACTGTAATCTCCTCTCAGAGCCAGGTCCCACCACTTCCACGCCAGCCCGCTGGGTGCTTGGAGAAGTCCAGTCCTACACCAGGTTATGAGTGCAGCAATTTTACATCATTCCTCAGCTTTAACAGAATGAAGAGTTTGTTTTTAGTCCATTCCTAAAACCTGTAAAATCCAGCATTTTCATAGTCATAAATCATGCCTACCTTCTTCCCTGGCTCCAGAATGTCAGCCCCTAAGCCTTCTTCTGTTTTTCTTAGTGCAATTTCAATAAATTTTGTGGAGCACTATGTCTGCTTCAATAAGGATGACCCTAAATCCCCTGCCCTGAAATCACAAACGATCTAGAAAGCCAGAAGGCTTCAGGAGGAGAAGTATCTAGTTCTTCTGATACAAGGGATATCCAGTGAGGAGTCCACTGAGGACTAAACTCAGAAACAGGCGGTATTTTCATTTTCCTGAAAATTGTTAGGAATTACTGTATATTGTGTACCTAACCTTCTCTTCTCAGCTGAAAAGCACATCACACAGATAACACCCTGAGGCCACAGAATGAGTGGGAGGCATTCACCTGCATCTCTTCTCCCTCTCTGCTTACCTGCATTCAACTGCTGCTGGGGAAAAAAGGCTCAGGGCTGTATCCTCCCTCCCAGGGCTCATGGGAAGACATTCCTGTCACAGCCACACCAGTAATACTGCTCTGCCTTTCACTCCAAAACAAACCACTTGTGCTCATTAGCAGCTAAATGCAATAGCAAACTACAATATTTTCAGTAAACCCACTGGCAAAAGCAACCTCCCCCAAACAGGGTTTGAATAAAGAATTTTTTGGAACAGGTATCTTTAATCATTGTATTTACCTTTTGATTCTCCAGATAGAGACTTTCAAGTAGTTAAGAAGTGAGGGCTGTTAAACTGCAAAGTCTTGTCAGGAAAAGAGTAGGTCATGCAGAAAGGATTCCATAAAGGAATCTAGAGTTACCAGCAGCACAGGTCAGCTTACAGTTCAGATGAAATACCTAAGTATTGAGCTCTGCTTACCCACGCAAGTCACCAAAAAGTCTCCTTCACTGCAAAAACAATAGCTTCATTGCAGACAGGGAAGTGGTGGGTCCAATATGACACTGGTTGAGACTTAATCATAATTACTGCAATGAAGCCCTTAACTAAATATGCTCCTGCACACTGGAAAGAAGTGACCTGAGAGCTATCCAGCAGCTCCCAGTTGAACACAACTGGATTCCTTTGAACTACTTGTCCTGCCCTTCACTTTTTCCTTTGTGCCTCTGTGCATGAAACTGCCTTTGTGCTCTGTGTCAGTACAGGTTCAGGAAGAGATGGATGCGCTTTGCTATGCCATGAAGCAGATACTTGTACTTCTTTAACCTTCCAAACATTTTCAAAATGTAAAATGAAATTATTATTACTGGTAAAGACCAATCAGTACAAACACATTAGGCCACAACGGGGCCAACCAAGCTTCCTGCCTGTCCTTCACACCCATATTTCTCTAAAAGAAAAAAAAAAAAAAAAAAAAAAGGAGGGTAAACTCAACATTTTTAATAAGTTTAATTCTACTGTGAAGTTTGATAGCAATCTATAATCAAAATTATTTTCAACAAGACTCAATATTGTTTTACCTTGCTTGAGACTGTTTACAACAAAGTGAGTGCAATTCTGATTCTTAGGGTTTCACAGCAAGATGGGCTACACAAGAAGCAAATGACGTTCTATTTTCCACCTCCCTTTCTGTGTTCTTTTCTAAAAAGACATCCTCACAGGGAAATACAGAGCTTAGAAAAACTGGTATTTTAAGTTCAATGTTCAAACACTCACTTTTCATGTGGGTCCAACATTTGATTGATGATTTCGGCCTTCTTACAGCTACTACCCACATCTGATTCCCTTGCACCATGAGGACTGCATGTTTTCCTGGGAGTATTTCCTTTATGCTTGCATGAAAATGCAAGATGAGGTCCAAGCCTTTTCATTCCTGCCAGCCCACCTTCATTAGGAAGGCAGACAGGTTGCTGTTTCTTTAAGGAATATCTCAGCAGAAACACACAAAATCCTTGGAATCAGTCTGAAAGAGAGGCCAAGGACATTCCTTCCCAAGCATTAGATTTGGTTTCACATGAGATGATTAGTCTCATCCATGCTAATTACACTAGAAAGAACTAATTAGAAAAATCTACCATTCAGCTAATGAGGGCTGGGCCTTAACTATCTCAGTGCTTAATTTTTCAGGTTGTAAAATATTACTTTACTCTCCTTCCCTCCTCTCTCTGCATGCCATCACCATGTTAACTCTTGTAATAGAGTTGATCATTAAGTATCTGCTAAAGAAATATTTGTTAATACCTGCAAGTGCCACAGTTCTAAAACAGCTGCGCACCGATGGCTTCTCTAGGTAATTAAAGTATCAATAGGATAGGCTAAATTCTCTGCCAGTTGAGGGGAGCAAGCCAAAGGACCTACCTGCAGCCTCCTATTCTGCCCACTTAATCTGAGTTAGTGGAAATGGGTAATACGAAACTGCTAATGAATTCTATGCCATGCTTCAGTGCAGCCTTTTCAATAAATATACTTTTTCCTCTCCTTGGGAATAATGCAGGATAAGGGATTTCACATGTACTATTATCAATGTGGGAGGAGAGTTTATTAAAAAGCAATGATACCACCTGATAAAGACTAACATCTCTGCCAAGGGTTATAGTATTTAGCAGGAAGCTGATGGAATGAGCATAATGAAAAGCTAATAAATCAGAGTCCTTCATTATACAATAAACTCATTAAGTTACTCATTGAAAATGGCAAGCCAGACATACCACAATATTGTTAGACCAGTAATGTTAAAAGCTTTCCTAGAAAATATAAATTCAAAGCCAGCCTTTGAATTTTGCTGTATTTACATACTTAGTGTCCATTTGGAAGTTTAATGAAAGATATTAGGAAATATCTATGTGATGCAGCATCCATTCAGCACATAAACCGTGCTTTTCAAAAGAGGGTTTTCAGACAGCCTGGCAGGGGACCAAACCCTGTACTCTGTAAGACGATGTGTGAAATTAGTGCAAATTGAAATGCCAGAACTTCCATTTTTTTGCAAAAACCTTTGAAAAAACAGATGTGTTTCTATATCAGATTTTTATTTTATTCATCCCCCCATACCCATTTTCCCCTGAAGCCACTAAACTAAATTTATTTAAACGTATGACCAGCATGATTCTGATTTTTAATAGGCTTAAGAAGACCCATCTTGAAATCCTAACTGTGCAACACCACAGAGCTTAATGAGAAATCCAAAACATTGCAGGTCTCTGATCTATTTGAACTTTATGATAGAGGCTACATAGGAACTGAACATTATTGGTCTCATTCTTATTTGAGCCATGCACATGTAAATCAGGAGTAAATAATCAGTAATTAGTAGAATTAGGCTAATTTATTTACATCTTCCATAGTAGGGCCAATGTTCTTAAAAAGATCTTCAAGCTTTATAATCTTGATTTTTAAAAATATTGCTCAAAAGGCCTATTTACAATTTTTTTCATCATCTACTACTCTATAAAATTAAAAATATTATAATTATAAATACATATATAAATGCACAGAGAAATACAGCAAATGTTCCCCTTCATTAACTGGCTTCATTAAAACATACATACTTCTAATTCCAAACCAGAAAACAGGGGGTTTGGATTGAAACTGAGAGCAAACCAACACAGTGGTATTCTACAGAGAGACAGATTCAAATGAAAGGGTTCAATTCGGAGTCTTCATTGTTGGCAGCCTGAAATACACATAGGAGTAAACACAATGACCTAGACCCAGTGGAAATGCCTGGAAATGACCTGATTTTCCTTCACAGGAGTGAAAAGCAGGAGTTACTTTTTTGAAATGAATGAAGTCAGAATGATGTAAGAAATCACAGTATCAGTTACGGTTAAGTGTGCCTGAGTTCAGGTCAGAGGGAAGGAGCACATTGGTAGAAGGGTAGTTTAATAAGGAAAATTAGTTAGAGCTAGGGGTTTTGAATGGCTTTTCTGACTGCATTTGGAACAAAGCAATATATTTGTAGGTAGACCACTGAAGAGAACCACCCTGACTGCATCTTTGTATACGCAACTGATATACTTCACATGGCATATATACCAAGAGCATCTATTTAGGAGCATATATTGCTCACTTGTGGCATTTCTGTTACCTCTACCAATACTCACTACAGTCCTTCTCTGTCAGCAAGGAATTAAATAGTTAAAAATGCCTACATCTGTGCAACCTGCAAGGATTGCTGTCCTTAATAGCCTATGTTCAAATCTTCTGTAGATCAAGTTTATTCCCCACCGACATTAATGTCACATTTGTAAATGACCGTAACTTGTCATCAGAACTTGCAATAAAACATCCCAAAGGTATCTGGGGACTTAACTCCCACGTGCATGAAAATGGCTCTGGAAGGGAGCTTCCGACACGTGGAGGTGATTGGCTTCTTGCAGATACAGTGCTACAAGCCTACCACGGACTCTGCTGACACGGTTTGGTCCTGAATCCAGTGTGTCTGGTACTGGCAGATCAGAAGGACTTTTTTCTGCTTTGTACAGTTTATCTGGGGAAGACTAGGTGGTGGGTACTGGAATCACCTTTTAAGGTTCACTATAGACCACAGATCATAGGAAGAAATGTATAGTAAAAAAGAAGCTTCCTTTTGTGAAGAAGTTATCAATCCACGCACCCACCTACCCACCCACTTGCATGTCATCATCACGTGTATCTTTGTACAGACTTGGACAAGGAAGAGATCACTTCAGCACCACTTAGTCCCAGGGCACAGATAGAGCATTAATATTACATGGAGGAGTTACCTATTGAGAACACTTTATACACAAAATATAAACAAGCATTTGACAGATCTACCTGGAAACTGCCATTCTAGAGAATAACACCCCCTACCCCCCCCCCCCCCCAAAAAAAAAAGAGGAGATGATAAAGGTTAGGGGAAGCATCTGTGAAAACAGCTGTCAACAGTGCACTGTGAACATAATCTTCAGAACAATTTACCTATGTCTTTAAAGTAAAGATGTGGGGCATTAAGACCTTACTAACTCACAGGATTTAATACTTGTTTTTAAGACTAATAATAATAATGTGCTTACAAATTCCACCAAACAGCCCAAAACAGGCAACCTTTATTATCTGTTATGTCAGCTGTGCCTAAAAAAATCAAGTGAAACAGTGTGTACCCTTTAATAGTTAATCTTCTAACATGTAATTAGGCATTCACATGACAATCAGAACAGGACTATATTTCATGTTTGCCTTCCCTTTCAAAGCCTCTACTAGAGGGGCACTTACTCTGTCAAATCTGCTATAGTAATCAAAACATTGAAATTACTTCTTTCCACACTAAATATACTGGAACTGGTTGTTTGATTAAATGTAGAGCAGAGAGTGCAATTTGCTAAATTACAAGTATTCTGAACATGTAAATATAGTTTAATTACTGCAATTAAAGAAGATTACTGGAGATTGGCAGATGGGAATGTAATGCTGTTTTAATTAGAGTTTTTAATGCACTGTAACATAAGCATAATATTAACCCTTTATCCTGGAAAGGGCTGGCTAGTCTCTGAAAAAATATTCTTTGAAAAATGTACTAGAGCTAGTGTTTCATAACAAGACTTCAAGTCAATTCACTGTAAAGCGCCAGGATGATTTGGGAGAGTTTCAGATGTTATTTCTAGTACATGCACTGCAGAATAGATACATTCTGGAGTGCAGTCAGGAAAAATCACACGAGGTGGGCACATTGTTTGTGCCCTAGATGAAAGAACATATGAAAATACAGCGTTTGAGTAGATGGATTGTATTTCATAAAGAGTGCAATCATAGCTGCATCACTAGAGATTTAAGATTCTTTCATGAAAGTTAAAGTACCTCACTCCCAAAGATTTACAAAACGTGAAAAGAGAAAATGTTTCAAAATGCATTAGTTCAATTTTGAAAAACTGCTGCACAGAGACACAGAACAATATTGCCCGGGGCCTGGCTTACTACTCAGCCTCCAGAACAGTATTTGTTTCATAAAGTAATATTCCAGAATGTACTAAGCAATTTTTGTCATCTTGAAAGCTATCACTTGCAACATTTTATCCATTTAAGTCAATAGCCCATTAGAAATTCTAATTGAAAGTTCAATACTTTGCTTGGAATCTTACAATAGAGGTTGCCTTTGGAAAGCCATTTAAAGTCTTAATCTCTTTATCATTTGGTATTTTGAAGCCTAACTTTGTTCTTGTTAGGCAGATCAATGGCATTAATTTACAAAATGGGGGAAAATGTCACCCTTCATCCTTTAAATCTCAGTGCGGTGAAGAGCAGCGTAAGCGAATCCGACCGTTGCTCTCCCATATTAGCAGAAAACGGTGCCATGGGAGGTTTGACCTACAAATTTTAATTACTGCATGAGAAATTCAGTTCCTGGAGATGAATAGAGACTTGAGGAAAAGCAGAAGTCCACCTTCTGAGTGACTGCAGAGCTTAACTCTTCAAAGCCTGCATCGGTGAATGAAGCAGCATGTGCTACCGTCAATAGGTAATGTCTGTAAGGTACAAGATCAAATTGCACAAGCAACTGAAGAAAGGAAAAGGATTTTACCTACAATGTAGCTTTATGGGTGTCCAAAATAGATGGACACTGATACCATCTTCTAGGGAAGCAAATGTGGTGAAAATTTGTTTTGAAATGTTCCTGACTCTACGATAACTTCACAGCTAGCGAGTTCCCTGGAGGTGAACTCTTGGCTTTGCAGAAATCAATGAAAGCTTTGCCATTTTATCAGCAAAGCGAGGATTTCACCTGTGGTCTTTGCCTCCAACGCCATGCAAATGGTATGCAGCAATGCCAAGTGTTTTGAACCAGTTTCCACTCCAAATTAGTGCAGGGAGGAGCAAAATCCTAAAATTGATCAATGGACCACTGCCAAAGAATAGCTCAACTTAACGCTAACAAGAACTAGGTATTTCCCTAGGCAATTTTGAAAAATCTTAGGTTATACACACTGAAATATTCCACAATTTACTCCCTGTAATGCAAGTACAGTAAAACAACTGTGGTGCTCTGCAGGTGGCATAGATTCAATACTGCATTTGGAATTTTTTCCATTCCAGACACTGCAATTACTTGGGGTGGGGTGATGTGGGGTGGACAGAAAATTCTCCCATTATCTAAACCAGAAATTAAGGATCTGGATCTCTATTTCAATGATGGCTACATTAATGGTCATAGAGACAGAAGGAGCGAGAGAGAGAAAAAAAAGAAATTAATGAGAGCCAAAGAACCCCCCACAGCTGCAGCTGACTTGGGGTGTCAGCAAACACATTTAAATGATTTGTGTGTGTATGAGACAGACAGAAATATCTCATTCTAATTCTCTTACTAGCTTTTTACATCCTCCCAGCCACAACCAGTTTCAGCACAACTTTGTATCAACATCATGAACTTCTGTGTGACAAGGTATAGCACCTTTGACTCTGGTCCCCCACCTTGAGAATTAGAGGGCAATTGGAATCAAAAAAGATGTGGAGATATTTATAGTCTATTTTCTGTGGATTACACTACTGTTACATGCTAATGTCAGGTATTTCATTTATTAGCATAGCTAATTTATCTTTGCAGACTGTGATTGAGGCCTTATTGTATTAGGTACTCCACAAATGCAGAGCAAGAGCCACTCCCTGCTGTTAACAGCACAGGGCAGACAAAGGATGAAAGGAAAGAGAAAAGGGAAAAGGGAAAAGAAAAAAGAAAAGGGAAAGTATTCCCAACAGAAGACTGTCAATAGTAAAACAATGGCCAAGTGAAGAGAGGAAACAAGAACTCCTGCATGTCAGTCCTGACATATAATCTCAAAAAGTATTTCTTGTATTAGATGAGAACTTCAGTCCCCTGTAATACTTGCACTGGCTAAGCCAATATCGTCACTCCCACTTGAGATAGTAGCTTCTTCACCTGCCGATGCAATACATTAGCATTCAACACATGACAGCAACAAGATTATAAGATTTAGTCACTTGGATCACTACGGTGAAACATCTTGGGTGTAGTTTCTTTACAGGTTTTGGCTTGGTTTAGTCTTACCTGAAACTGGAAAGCTCTTGACTAGAGCCTGCTTTAACATCATGGAGGCTGTTTATAACTGTTAAAAGGTGCCACATATAAGACAATATGCAGGATCAAACTTCCAATTTCTCCTTGTATCCTGAGTTCTGAGACTACAGGTAGGGACATGAACCATCGTCTTAAAACCTTTACACTTTATCTTAATAGCAATATTAATTAATACCCAACCATTAGCATTATGCTTGTGGGTAGAAAACAGTACTACTCTCAGCTTCACCTCTAGATACTGATAGAAATTTAAATACATGTATTATGGTAGTTAACTTTTTTCTGCATTTAGATAATTAATATTTATTTCCATTTTGAAGTAAAGGATTGCTAATGTCAAAATAAGTTTCCTTCTTTTCAGAGTCTCTTAGGTAACAGATTTTTTTGGGAGGGGGCATTCTTTTAACTATTTCTAGCAAGGAAGGAAAAATATTTCCAGATTGTGCAGGTTTCATGCAATAAATAACATTTCCATGTTTTGGGATGGTTCTTTAGAAATCACCAAGATCTTTTTTTGCAATGAAAGAGACCATAAGCAAAGCTTGGTATACCTTGGGACTCTGCCCCCAAACTGAAAGCCTTAAATAGGCTTTACTCCTAGCTTCAAGAATTATATCTCACTAGTGGTTGAGAGCCTCAGCTTTAGTGCCCAAGGTGCTTCACAAAGTTCTGATTTCCCACTGCTGTCAAGTAGGGAAAAACAAGTATCTCAAGCTGAGCATCCATAAAGAGGCAGAGCCGAAGTCACCGATCCTTTTCAACAAGGCCGGTGGTCTTTGCATGCTCCTGATTCTTGACTAGTAATACAGTCCACTTCCTTAAATTGGAGAAATTTCCCAGCGTAGACAAGGCCCTGGAATTGTACTAAAACCTATCTGCACGGGAAGGGTTAAAACAACCTGAGTAGCTAAACCCCTGCAGCTATCATATAAGCCAGCCGCTTTTAGACAAATTGAGCAAAATAGTCCTTTCAGCTCAGCAGGCCCATGACTAGCGGCACAAAGGAGTCCTTCTAGAAATCCCACGAATACCCCCATTATCCTAAGGATTGAGCACAGAGCCACGCATTTCACGCCCACTGCCACCTGTGATTAGCTTTTTTACAGTTATTATGGAGTACTTTGATGGCGATGATTGTTTAAAGGCCTCAACAAGCGTGCTAATGTGACTTGAGGACTTGACTCCTTTTCATACCCTGGTTGCTCCAGCTATCACACTAATTTACTTTAGGCAAAGGGGACAATAAAAAAAAAAAAAAAAAAAAAAAAAAATCTGTTCAAAGAAATCACTTAGCATAAAATTGATTCACTCTCTTAAAGAAACGCATGCCGGGATCCCATGTTAAAGTAAATTAGATATATGATCAAACAAAGCTAACAGTCATTTGAGCTTTGGACTTTTGTGTAGCACTTTAAGTTTTTAACAGAATCAGCCAAAGAAAAACAAAGGAAGAAGCAAAGAGCGGCTATGGCCAATTGGTTTGCATGGAATTTTCCTTTGCTCTGCTTAGTGTTTTACAGTGCAAATGTGAAGCAAGATGTTGGCTTCAGGGAAAATGTATTTTACCGTTTGCAAGAAGTGCTTCCAGAATGGATCACACTGTACCACTCAGTACAAAATAAACTGATACCAAGGGAGCACTAAAGGGGATTGGAGTGCATACAAGAAAACGAGGGCTCCAGTGATGCTGAACAAGTGAAGAGGCATGAGGACTTTTTTGCTTTCTATAGAGAAGTTGTGTTGATCTTGGTCTTGCAGTTCAAAACAGCATATAGGGGTACATACAACAGCAGTAACTGCAGAGCACTCCGTAACTTCTCAAATACTTTCTCTCCTCCTGTTTATTACATACGCTCAGTTGAAGTATTCAGATGTAGCTGTCAGTATGTGGTAAGCCAAGTTGCTCTCCAGTTTCACACTTGCAAATACACATCTTTACTGAGACCCACGATGCATTTCTTTCTGTTTTCAAGGCAATTTCAGAGGTGAAGGCCTAATAAATACTCAAGGAGCAGACACAGTTGTCCTTCACAATTTTGTTACTGACACTGAAAACAGATTTATCGTTCTATCCTTGCCAGTTTGTGTTGTCAATACGTCCCATGGTTAGATCCATATATGATACCATCTGGGCCCAAATCGCAGACCTCTGGCCTGGGAAGCAGGTGAATACAGTCCAGAGAAAGAACTGGTTACAGTGCCCAAGCTGACTGAACTCTGCCTTCACAGAGGAGCAAACACCATTCCCCTAATTTAAAACCAGTCATCAACATCCCCTTTTAAGCTTGTCACCAGTACCAGCATAGCACAATGTAATTTATCAAATCACCTAGATTTAATAACAAAAACATACTGCTGCAACTCTGTAAACAGGACATGTTCAATTACACGAAGGAACTATTTTTCTTCAGAAGGCATTACTGTTCTACCCGAGCAGTAACCACAGCTTCCTGATGTAATAGCTAGTGGAATTACATGTGGCACAAGTATTTTAAGTATTTTCTAGATAGAAAACAAGATTTGTGAGTAACAGAAAGCAGTAGATGAATAGGAGTAGTTTTGGCTTTCAGAGTAGGGGAAAAAAGATGAAAAGATTATACAGCTTTTCTGGAGCATAACTGAGAGGACTTAATGTGTGGTCATATGGTGCTGATCAGCACATTGCTCTTGAGTCCATCTATTACTGAAGTTTTGGGCTCTTTCTGTTCACTCACACTCATCTGTAAAAATCAACATAAACAAATTTGCAGTAAATTGATGAAAAATGGTTTAGTGCTGTTTCTTTGTTTTCCTGGTGCTTCCAACCTCCTCAGGGCTGTGGCTGGACAAGATGTTTTTGGCTGCAAGCTTCATAAATTACTGACTTCCTGTGGCATGGTGCCAAGCCCACCTCCAAAGCACAAGTGTGCCACTCAGTCCACTGTACCGCCAAAACTGCCAGCACAAAGTGAACGAGCTTACAAAAAAACACCAAACCACAAGAAAAAAAGCTGATAAAACTGCAGTTTTTGAAAAACAAAAATACTGTGAACCAGTTTCCAGTGCAGCCCCATAAATATGTTTGTATGCTGTGATCAAGAGGGTCACATGATCCACGACTGGGTTGGGAAGGGTAGGAACAGGAATACCTTTGAATCCAACTGGTGCCAA
The DNA here is from genome assembly GCF_900496995.4 of Aquila chrysaetos chrysaetos. NCBI lineage: Eukaryota > Metazoa > Chordata > Aves > Accipitriformes > Accipitridae > Aquila > Aquila chrysaetos. Next base: position 32,635,039 of record NC_044013.1, read on the forward strand.
ACACCTTGTAATGTCAAAAGACAGGTTAATCTGCGGGTTCATTCAGCTCATTCTCTGTTCATTCTCCTTGTGGAAATGGCACAGGTGGCTATGCTTACATTTAGTCTTATTCAGAGGCATTTTTCAAAAGTCATTCTCTGAGTACTGGAATTAATGAAAACTTGGTGTTATGAATTTGTGTGGAGAAGTTGATGGGAGTTGTGAGGTCCAAATGAAGCTCAAAGAAGTTATCAGAGTACAGTCACTCTCTCTTGCTATGGCCCTTGAGATTCTTATGTCTAAAACAGATGCCAATGTATGTTCAGTTTTCCGCTAAGTTATGGCACCAGTTAGAGCCTTTACATAGAGGCTTGTTTTCATGATAGTTGTAATACTCAATGAGACCTTATTTTCCATCAAATTTGGCTGAAATATGTCAATATGCTTCGAAGCTATTGAGGAAACCAGAACACAGCCAGAGAGCACGATCATTTTGGCTTTGCTTCCATAGGATCACCAAGTATCATCTCCTTTCCTTCATCCTTCAGATACAGAGCCATGTCACTGGTGGTTACATCTGAAAAAAAGGTGACTGAGTAGCCACATAGCCACAACCCCACTCCCTGGATGCATGACTGCGTATCACACCAGCTAACAGTGAAGGGAAGAGGGGCTAAGCATCCTCCATCTTTCCAGTAATTCTGTGCTTGGCCAGAAGACCATTCTTGCTTGGTGTCCTTAATGAACATGGCTTTAATTGTGGTGGAACAGTTCCTATTTATGTAATAACACTTGTATTTGCAAAAATGGTGTGTCACATTTATCATTATCGAAAGGTGTGTATAGGCAGGCAGCATTTCCATTAACAGGCCACACATGATGCTCTCTGTGGCCATAGTCTAATCCACTTTGTCTTCCTAAAATTCTAGTCTCTCATAAGACATAAACCCCTTTTTCTCCTTCCAGGGATCGTGCTGCTTGGCACAGTCATTAATCTCTTCCACGACTGGCCAATCTAGGCCACAATTCAGGGAGATATCTGTATTTGGTGATAAAAGACAACAAAGACTCTGTTTCTTCAGGTTAAATCCCAGTTCCATTATAATTCAATGGGAGTTTTGCCATCGACTTCAAAGGGCCAGAAGGCTACCCCCGGCCGTGTCCTGGGAGAGCAACATGATCTTAGTGGTGTCCAGGGGGCTGAAAAGAATGGCTCCTTTCGGAGCAAAACTTCTCCAAGTTTAAAGCCGACCTTTCATTAGAGGCCGCAAGGTCTGTTCTTCCCTAAAAATATACCAAATAACTGTATCACTGGAGAATTTTAAAAGAGCTGTTATTTTATGCCCTAGTCATTTCAAAGCAGATTGGGTTAGTCTGGCAAAAGCAATTTCTAAAGGAGTAACATAAAATATTTAAAGATTTATAGAACAAGTGGCCCACTTAGGGGCTCATCTAAGTTTTACTAAACATCTCTGGTTATGCCTTGCTATGTCAGCAAAAGGAGGCTGAGATTTAAATAAATAAAACCTAGTAGAATGTAATAACAGGCAGGGGGAAAAAAAAAAAGCTACATCAAGTTACTACTGAAAGGAATATTGAGCTCTAAGTGATCTCTGTACCAACGGCTATGTTTGTCTATCCAGCTGAAAAGGAGACAGCTTTAATCTCGAGGCTGCATGTTATTTAACTAAGCTAAAATTGTTTTCAGTGATGTGAAGTGCATCCACTAAAGATAATGATCCCATTTTGGATTGTCTCTTTATTTTTTTTAACAAAGGGGGACAGGTGGATATACTGAGCAGAAATGTAAACAGGTTTGTTTTTTTCATTAACTCCAGCAAATCATCACAGTGCCTAGTTGCATGAAATATAAATCTGTGATATTCTATACAACTGTTTCCCCTCTCATCAGTGTGTTATGGCCTGCTTAACAAGGGGTTTACTCCAGAAATGTTCAAAGTGCCCCTAGAATTAAATAAGCCACCCATGCCCAAGACCAGTGGGCCAAATCCTCACCTCCAAGAAATTACCCTTAATTATATTACAGATTTATCTGCACTGAGAATTTATTCCAATTCCTTTCAGTTCAGAAAGACATATTAAGTAATAACTTAATTAAATACTTAAAACTTGAAAGGGCAGACTCAAATACTTTCCTAAATTAGCAACGACTACATCCCATTGTACTGTGATGAACCTACTTCTGTTTCAAAGCTGAACATGAGTTATTGAGAAGGGCTAAAGGGTGATGGCTAGCTTTTTGGTTTACCACTGTTCAGTCTGCACTTTTGATGTGTTTAAGCTTGCAAGAAAATTTGTTGATAAATTTTAAAAGTTTTCACAGGAAAGAGAAAGACAATAGCAGTCTTAACCTGCTACTTCTGCATTTTCAAGTGTCTCCTCTACAAGTTCTGCTTTGCACATATATTATGCTGGTGATATCAGTTCTACCTTCAGCTGAGATGACGTATCAGACATTGTTTCCAAAATCTTGTTCTTTCAAGGTTATTTTGAGAAGCAGAAATACAGCAGAATACCACTACTACAGTCCAAGCCTGGACAATGATGATATGCAGTGATCAGGAAATACATCAGGTGTCACGACTCCTCATTTCAATGTAGTATGCAGAGCACAAACCTGCAAGGGTCAGCATTTTCTTCTTGAGTGAGCAAAGGTCTTACATTTGTACTCCACTTTAGTCACATGTACCACCAATTATTGCAAGGTACAATATATGAGTTTAAAGTGAGATCTACTTTCTCGCCTTGAGTAACCCAATAGACCAGTGATTTTAATAAAGTCCACTCTACAGCTTTTCTTTCTGAATGCCAGAAGCCCACTCCTACTAGTTTGAGGTTATTTGTTCATATTCAGCTCTCAAGTACTCCAATGTAAAAATGAGAAATTTGCTATAGTTAGTGACTCACTAGGTCAGGTGACCAAAAGCTGAATTTGGACCCTTTTAATCCCTGGAGAGAAGCTGTCAGCTAAAGCTTAGGAACTTCAGCAAAAATGAAGTGGTATTATGGCAGTCTAATTAATGGGTAGCTACAAGTGCACTGGGTACCCAGGGCCATATGGAGGCAGATGGACCATGCAATACATCTACCTCCAATACCTCATTAATAACCTTCCTAAACTGCTGTTAACCCCCAAATATACTGCCTGTGCCTGGATTTTTATTATCCTACTTGAGAGTCCACTGCACTAGTTTCAGCTCCCTGATACCCCCTCTGTGCTAGATGACTTTCTGACCCTTTTGCAGGGTGCACAACACAGGGCTTTGGCTTTTGACTCTCTGTGTACTACCACAACAACAACCTCCATGCTAGGTGACAAATTGTTGGCAATGTTCACAGGGGAGGAAATCCTCTTCTGGCTGTTGTCAGAGTGGCTATTTTAGCTTTGTCAATAGGGCATTTACAAGAGGATCAGAGGTTCTTCTAATGCCACCTTGTCTTTTCAGGTTAATTTATGCCTTGTTCTTTATGCCTGTTTAGTTACGGACATGCTGCAGATATGAAGAGAAAAATGTCACAGAATTGCCACCTGGCTCCTCTGTTTTGATCTGGCTGGCAAATGCCAGAACCTTTGAACAGCAGGTTGCTAAATAATAAACAGACCGTGTCTTTAAAAACACCTGGCGCTTACTTAAAATGGTCATTCTGTATCTGGTTAGTCCCTGGCATGGGTGCCAAGCTCAAAGGCATAAGGCTCCCCTTTCCTTCCTCTGGCCACCTAAGTACAACAACAAAAAGACAAGAAGACACAACAGCAATTAAGTGTAGTAAAAGGTCAAAAACCAGCCTACCAGCAACAAGGAACATGAACAACAACAACAAAACCCCTTTCTGAGTGTAAAAACTTCAGGAAAGGGAAGGAAAAAATAAACAAACAAGGATGAAAGAAATGCCCAGTGGCAACCATTTTCAGTGTGACCTAGTGAGCTTTCAACTTCAAACCAGTCAGATCAAGAGCTTCCTAGCGGCGTCACCTAGGGATCTGTCATTCACACATCAAGCCTCGTTCACTCTGCCTCGTCTCACGCAGACACACTGCCAGATACAGAAATATCACGGCCTTCTTGCACGATAAGGAAAACAAAACAAAACAAAAAAACCCTCAGACCAACAGCAATCCTGAAAACCAAGGGCACTGACAAGCCGCGACCCTATTGTCCACAAAAGGGCAACGTCACAAAGTAGACCAGAAAAAGGATGCAAACAGAATGGTAATTGGGTAACCATCTGCTATTAAAATGCAATTCAAGCTGGAGCCTTCCAGTGAGCCCTTCCCACTCACGGAGATGATGAGAGCTGGGATGTACTGGAAGGAATCAATAGCTGCCCTGGGTGCTTTGCAAACTGAGGGAGACCATCTTCTTTCAAGCTCAGCATTTGGCTTCTGATCAATTTACAGCATGCTACTGAAATGGGGTGTTGGTGTTTGGAATGTCAAATAGAAAAAAACCAGTTGCACCTCCACTATTATACAGCTCTTATTGTACATTATTATACAGCAGAAACGACTGATGTTATTCAGATTGTGTCCTTCAGCCTGACAGTTTGAGAAAAAAGTCAGAAGTCAAAGACTAATATTTTTGGGAAAGCACAGAAGGGCAAGAAGCAGCTGGGAAAGGAGAGAAAGATACTTGTCACTACAGTTAAAATATGCAATACCTGACTGAACATACTTCTACAAAATAGTTTTAAGTAACACACAGCAATCAATTTTTCAATGACGGTTGCAATAATTTATCAATAGCAGCTACACAGTAACTATGCGTGGTTTCGTCCAGTCCATTTCTACCATATTAAAAGTATTCATGGAGTCTGGAGACATCCATTAGGAAAATATCTCAAGTATTTAGTGTATAAGCTTGGCATTTATGGTCTGAAATAGGGACAGGCAGCACTGATGAATCTTTGGCAGTTTTCTTCTTCAAGATAGATGAAGAACTCCATAATTTCAGACCAATGCTGGGAAACTATATACACACAAGGCCTTTTCCATGAATCGATTAAACTAAGGAGTGAAAAATGGGCAGACATCCTTACATTTTCAACAGTTTATACAGCCTCTTGCACACAAAGTAGACTCACTAACATGTGAGTAACAGCCACTCTCTAACAGAAAGTGAGACATTTTTCATCAAACTCTTTGTTATGAACCTTTGAACTTGCTATTTTCAAACACTTGCTAGTCAGCCATTAGGTAAGTTTCATTTGACAATTAACAAGTACTTGAAAAGCATTTACAAAAAAGCCAGTATTACACACTTGCACTTACAGCATGACTGAAGATGACATACCTGTGGAGCAAGGTATAAGTCATCTCACATTTCTGGACAAAATATTATGCAGTCACCACCATCATCTAAACATTATTACTGGGAAAGAATAATAAATCTCACTCTCAGTTCCAGACAAATGCTGCAAATGAAGCTATCTGATGATTTGAAAATACATTTGCATCAATGATGTTCCTAAAAAACTCACAGAAGTTTTTCATGGCCATATTAACAGAAAGACATTCCCAAGGTGGCTATAGAAAAGCGTACTTTTTATACATATTCAGCAGTATCTTTCAAGATGGTGGTCAACACCTGTGAAGTGTATCTAGGAGTCATCTGCTTAGATACGAGAAAGGATATTATGCGACAGGTCATGAATAAGAAATAGTCAGAAAAATGCATATTCTGAATAGTTTGTGAACAACACAAAGGCTGAAATATGTTCTTATAAGCCCTTCACAAAATAACTTAAAACGACAAAGTAATAAGCTAATGCATTTGTTAGCATGTCATCCGCAAAGAGACGATGGGACATATGGGTAGCTAAATTATTTCCAACAGTTTGTTACCAGACAAGAAAAATGTGGTCCAGCTTTGACTCAACTGGCTTTCATTACGACTCTCTCTTGACCAAGACTGCATGCAATTTCGTTCTTGGAAGCAGGCTGATCTTACAGTAACCACAGGACGGTACAGCCCTGGATGGGGAGACTGTGCATAGCGTTGCTTCGAAGAAGTCCGTGGAAGTCTGGTGGTTGACTCCAACAGGCTCCAGAGCAGGCTGTAAATGGAGAAGACGGCTCCGAATGTCTTCCACCAGTTGGCAAACAAATGAGACATCATGTTTGTGCAGTTCAAGCATTGTTGCCAAATCCTAATAGAATGAGAGTTTCTGTAATCCCAAAAAGGGGCTATGTGATGCTTGGAAACAACATTCTCTTGTCTGGCCTTCCATTCATTTTGTAAAACATGTTAAGTTTAATTTCAGTGCTTGGAGCTGCAGCTGGCCAAGGAGCAAAATCACATTCATGTGTTAAAAAAAGAACTGGAAATGGATGCAAGCTGCTAAATTTTGATACTGATCTGCAGCCAACCTCCAGAGAATGGTTGGGTCAGGACTTTTGGGCTTTTTCCACTAAACAAGCAAAACATTACTCTATTTTTTATCATCATAAAACCAGATTTTCTTGTCACTTCTTTTTCTCAATGTAGGTAATATTTGAGATGCAATATTAAACATGTTTGCTTTCCAGTGAAAAACATCAGTGCACTACACACCTCTTAATAGTTATTTTGATTGGACTTAGCAATGCCAGCCAATTATCTCTGATGCTGCACCATCTGCAGAATTATGCTTTCAGGGCAGTAATTTCAGGAATGAAGAAATACTTGGTGTCATTCAAAAAGCAGCTAAGTAGAGAATCTGTGAATGATGACAGACATTTTCTTTCCATGGCTACTGACCTCCCATGTCTGTCCTCCCCAAACTCCCTGGCAATATTAATTACCCACCTATTTCCAAAGCCATTGGGCCATATCCTGGTCATGAGAACTGAAAGAGGCACAGGAATATGTCATCTTGCCAGTCACTGAACGAGAGATGGCTGGGGTAACACAGTTCAAACTCATTGTAAACATCACAATTTCACAACTGAACTCTTCACAGCAAACTGTTCAGTAGTGCTAACCACAACTAACTACCAGTAGACAGCCAATGACTGAGTAACGAACACTCTCCTAATTGTTATTGCTCTCTGAGGTCGCCCTGTAATCTCAGACTCTTTGGAATTTGATCCAGGTCCCACTCCAGCCTTCGCGAGTCTTTCCAGAAAGCTGAACAAACCCTGGTTCAAGTCCTTGTGAATTCAATTCCTCATACATTAGCCTAATCAAATGAAATTAATCTTTGCTTTATCACAGCTGCCAGGTAACATTTCTCATGAGAGTTTTTTCAGTTTGGTACATATGCCTTGCATATTTCCTATACTCCAAGAGTCATTTAGTATTAACATACAATCGCTTGTTTATTAAGTATAAATGAGGCAGTTAAAGGTGTACGTTTTCAGCATGGTGGATAGGAGGATCACTTTTGCAATTCCCATTAAACTTTATCAGAACCATAGGGCTTGAAGCCAAATTAATTCTCCTACACCAAGCTAAAAATGAACCCCCAAATGTTATTACGCCTGCCATGTTTGGTTTCTATATTTATACTTCAGGCATATAGTTACTGACAAAACTAAAAGCACTGATAATATCTATCCCAGAATGCAAGAATTCCCCTGAAAGAAAATAGACTGCGATATTTTACAGTATTGGAACTTTACTGTATGTAGACATGTAAAATATTTTTAAAAGCCAAATAACCAAGGTCTACAAGCCTTTGTAGTTGTTTGAAATTTTGTTAATGAATTTTACATTGCTGGCTAGTTATTTGAACAACATACTCAAGGGGAGAGAAGCTTCTGGAATGAAAAATACTGTAGGCAGAAAAAAAGGGAAAGAGGGAAAGGAAGAGGTTCCATCAAAAGCAGAGGCTGAACTGAGTAGGTAGCTCATACAGCTGGACCTCAGAGGGGATGTACTTTTTTTGTGCATCTGCCTCAAAGCCCTAGGTAACCAGAGGGACTTTCACACCAACGAAAATGTGCTTTTTGGAAAATACTTTTTCCCAAAGCAAGACCTCTGCGCTGCTGACAGCAATGAAAGGTCCATGTAGACCAGTAGCACCAGGATCTTATCCTCAAAGAAGCAGGTTTTAATTCTCTACTTCTTTCACTAAGTAAGCAGTCTAGAGGAACACTGTCATCCAAAGGCTGAACACATTCCTGCCTGTTTTTCAGCTTATACTCCAATAAACTCTTATCCTCAAATCTAGATTCTGTTTTACATCTCCCATACACCACGCCCCACCAGGTAAGTTACCTCTTCTTGTGTGTTTTCTGAATGTTAAAGGTGTTATAGTACTTTTTATCAGTATTGCATAATACTGTATGATTAAAAGAGCTGGCTGAAATGCAATTTTTCCCATTACATTCAGAGTACAGACAGACATTTTCATTCTACTTGCAGTATTATTTTTTTAAGTAGAATTTTCAAGTTACCATAAAGGCTATAAACATAATACAATGGGGTTTTTTAAGGTAACAGAAATTCAACCCTCTGGGACATTCAATTTCTTATCTAGTCACATCTTTATGTTATATTTGGTTTTTATTTACCTATTTTAGTATGCTGGATGTCTGTGAGTCTTCTACACTTACGACTTCTCTGATGACATGGTCTTACTGTAACACAGCTTCCTCATCTCACCAGCAGCCCTCTACTAAAAACGGCAACAGGGTTTACACATTTTGGTTTAATCCTTTTTTTAAAACAATCCACAATGACAAATATGGGAGACAACGAGACTTCATTCCTATACTGGAATCTGCCTAAAATTCGATTACACTGGAACTATTCTAGACCCCTTAAGAGGCTTTTGTTTGGATTCTTGGCTGGTGTCCAGCCATTCCATCTTTAATTACTGGACACTGTTACACAGCTTGCAAACAGAGATACTTCTTCCCATCTTATTTCCTCTGCTGTGTCAAGCATTCATTTTATTTATTCTTGCTGGGAAGGGTTTGGGGCTGAATTAGAAAAAGATAAATTCCTTCTCAGTCTAAAAATATTTAATTGGCTTGTAGGCTAGCTTAAAAAGCCCTAACATTTTTATCTATTAAAATTTGAACCTAGCCTGATATCACATGCATACCTATATTAAATACGAAATACAGGACTAAAATAACAGCTAAAAAGTATGGCTATAGTAACAAGGACAGGAAACTCACAGCAAAGCTTATCTTTAGTACGCTTAAGAGTACCCAGCAAATGCCAGGGGTGGATGTTTTCTAAGTTTCCTCCACTTGTAAATAATGTATTCCTGGAGCAGAATGTTCTGAACAGAAATACACAATTTTGATTGACACTTGCAATACAGCAACTTCTTGGAGAAATAATATTTCTCTGGTCTGTGGATGGATGTCTCTAGGACCCCAAAGTACGGCAAACTGCCTCATCCTTCCCATTTTTCATCATCTCTAGCACTTTCTTCTCACTGCTGCTTTCTAACTTCATTCACTAGTATATACTTCAGAAAAGCACAACATTTACTAAAACGCAAGAGGTATATAGTTGCTGAATTTTGTCACAAATAAATTATAGCCTGATTGTGAGAAATAGTTTATTTCTGTGTGAGATTTTTTAACGATGCCTGTTGAAACAAACAGCTAGCACATGGTAAGACCCTTGTATTTGGGCATCATGCATTCCAATGACATGAAACATTTAGACACAAGGTTTCAGTCCAAGCCTTAATGAACAGAAGTGCTATCTGAAAAACTGAGATCCTGTACCAGATTTTGTACACCTCAAAGTTCACAGGTGGTTGGATGCAGGGATTCAATTCAGGACCATCTCATTTCAGGCTGATGTGAAACATGGAGCTGAGAGGATGAAGCAACTAAGAAAGGAATTTTTTTAAGCAGCAGTTAAATCAATCCTTTTAAACTTTACTGGGGATTTACTTCAGGAGAAGCTTATTGGTGTGGTGACCAGATCCGTGCAAAACCTTTGTTACAAATGATAAAACACAGGACAGCTTGAAAACATCTTTTGTTGAATAAGTGCCAAGGAACATGTAGATTTGACCTGATTAATATTTTCAGATAGAAAACACACATAGGCTGGTAATACTGAAAAGTTTTGACCTCAGCTATCAAAGCATGTTTGCTGACTTTGGCTGAGTTTCTCTTTCAGATCTGGAGCTTGAAGCCCAACACAGGTTGAATGTATACAAAGCAAAAGTGAGAAAAAATAATATTTGTACAGAGCTCTGTAAACTGACCCATACTCAACACTAATGAGAACATAATGGTTTACCCAGCTGCAAAAGAACAGAAGCAAGAAGCATAAGAGAAATGCCTCCGCTTTCTTTATTTTAAAGATGTGGTTGGACTTTAGGACACATGGGAGATTCCCCCCCGCCCCCCGCCCCGAACGCATACATGTATACTTCTAAAAGAGCATCACTTGCATTTTAAACCACATTAAAACATGTTTAAGCCAGAATGGAAGATTTGCTTCCGCTGAGAGCAATAAAAAATAAAATAAAATAATAAAAAAAAAACAACCCAGAAGACTGACTTTATAAATCTTTGGATTATCCTGCAGTCTGTGGGGTATCTTCTATCTAAACTACCGTAACCCACAAGGGGATTAGAATAGATAGTCTCTCGCTTGCTCGCTCCTCTGAGTCACAGCACTAGCAAATAGACCCACAGTGCAGTGTGGACAGACAGGAAACCACTAAAGCCAGAGCAGTGATTATGTGCATGCTCTGTGAGACACATTGAGCAGTGAGCCGAAATGTTTGTGTGTGTCAGATCAATCTTTTCACTGACCAGGACAGCTGTACTCACAGGGGGATCACCAATCATCCTGCTAGGAACTGCTTCTGTCCTTCAACAGGCAATTAACGTGAGTCCATTACAGCTCCCTGGAGGCCCCTGGGGGGCTGCAAAAGGCATCCACTGAAAGGTCAGAAACCTCATGAGGACAGGAAAGAAGCTGTGCCGGGCGAAATGGAGTGGAAAGCAGTAGCTATTTGTCACCCACTAGTAATTAAAAAAAAGGGGGGGGGGGGGGGGAAAGAGGGTTGAAGGGAGTCCAAGCGTTGTGCACAATTGCAAGCACGTGGCAGTAGTAAGACCACAAATAGAAGCTACAGGAGATTCCCGAGACAAAGATTTTATCCAGTATTAGAGGTGGAGGAAGAGTCAACAAATCCCACTCAACTAACTCTACAAGGGAACTAGAAGTGAAAAAGTGCACGGGCTGATTAATAGCCCACTGTAGACCCGAGAAAAATCACGGTAAGGAGTCCCTGGTGGCTGAGGTTCACCACAATGAAACAAACATTTTAGAAAGGAACCAACAAAAAATTAAGTGACCAGGAAGCACACAGAGAGTGGCATTCTTAAGGAGTGATATCCTTCAAAAAGAAGCAATTGCTGAGGTGTTCAGTGGTGGAAAAGCAATGAATATGGTGACTTGGAGGACATGTTACAGATTGCTCTCTATTTCTATTTTAGACTTCTGGTCAAGACCACCACATTGATATGTTTTTGGAAGTCTCAGTTAAATGCCTACACATACCTCTCCAAGTACACCACCAACCAAACTTGGCAGTTTCACTATGGAAATGCAATCAAGTACTGCCAGGTAGGTGGCCAAAGGAGGGTAAGACGAGTCAGCATATATAGAAGACTTAATTTGCACTAGTGTGCAAGGAAAAGTTAGACTAAATTAGTTCATGATGTTAATCTGGAATAACTTTCACCCAGTTCACTAGTTAACTTTCCCCCACAGCATTCAACTGAAATGTTATTACTGTTTTTCTTTTCCGTGATAAGAATATTTCACAGAGATCTAGCAGTACATGTGTAATCAATAGAATGAGCTGAAATATTGCAAATGTTAACTCCTCAACTACAACAAAACTTAGAAGGTGAACAGTGAGAATTACATTAGTGAAAAACTTTTGTCAATTTCTTTGGACATGATTCTGAATTATTGGTACAACTGAAATATTATTTGATGCACAAAACCTAAACTGCATTAAAAAATAAAAGGACAGGAGAAAGAAATAATCTACAAACTAGGTATTGGTATATCCTGTCTTCACGACTGCACAGGGCTTGTAAATAACACGAGCTCCACTGCTTGCTGATACAAACCATGGTAGACTTTGACTCAGTCTGCAAAATCTCCAACATACCTTAGATGATGTAAAATTTCTGTAATCTACTTTCATGCAAAATAAATATTGGTGACTGTGTTCTTTGTTTGTGGAGAGATGTAGATAACAAGTTTGGATTATTTATAGTGGTATAAAATGTTTGACCTTGCAGAGCACCCATCACCGACTGATTGAAAAGCCTGGCAGATTATTGAGCGTGGATTTGAATACTGGTTTTTGTCCGACCTGCAGCTTTACCAGGCCTCCCAGCTACATCTGTCCTAGGCAAGGGCAAGAATTTCCACGTTTATTTCAACATTTGCAGCCTCATCACAGAACAATAAATTGGACTCACTTAAGTCACCTATAGTTCCAGCATCAGACCAAGTTCATGGCGTATTTCTTACCCGTTTCCCCAGAGAATTTTGTTACCCTGAAACCATCTCTTCCTCCTGTCTCTTACTTTCTGGGTTCAAACTTAATTTGTTCGCTGCCTTCAAGGTTTGATGTGCACACACACACACACGTGTGTGTATATATATAAACCTGAACTTTCTTTTCCCCACATGTAGTTGAATTTAGTAAACACTAATTGTGGATTTAGGTAAACTGAAATTCCTCTATGTAGTACAATGCAGAAACCTTTTTGTTCTAATATTAACTGCCTTGTCCCCTCTCCCTTGAGTTTCCCCTTCCAAAATGCCTCTGACTACAATAAAGGGACTCACGTTAGTTTATTCGTGAGGGCTGCCTGACTGCATTTATGCCACTCAGCACCGCAGGTCATTACCCTTTGTGACACTGACAGTATCAGCAGGTTGATGTTTAATAGAAGCTGCCGATTAGTATCCAAGATACCAGTTAACAAGGCAGTTTCTTTTAATGGCTTGTATTGATGAATGAATTAATGAAATTCCACAACTTCTTTATGTGTAGAGAGTACTCATGTGACATCCTTGGGCAGCACACAAACCATCTCGACTAATGTTTGTGTTCAGGCTGTCAGCAGGCCAAAAGATGAAACAGGCTACAAGCATGCCCTTTCACATGCCATCTAGACAGTCCTGATGAAAACAACTGGGAAGATCCACAGCCAGTGACTTCAGTGCAGCAGTAGTGGCCTACAGTCACTCTGTGTATGGCCCAGTGTTGACATTTAGGAAAGCTGGTAGAACAAAACTCTGGCAAATAGTCAAAACATCCTATGGGATAAGACGATCCGAAGTACAAAACTGAGGGGAACTCACTCTCATTTCAAAGACACTTTAAAGTGTCTTTGAAATGACACTTTAAAGCTTCAATGGTCAACCCACTTAGTTAAGTGTCCAAAAAGATACATATTGAGATGAATATACTGAGATAAGTTTGCTCTACCTTTAATTAGAAGACCATTAATATCAAGTGCTCAATTTTACTTGCTATCAAGTACAGCTTCTGCTTTTTAAGGGCACTTGAACTTTTCTAGGAGCACAAGTACCAGCACGCTATTAGAACATGAAGTAAATATGAACAGCATTTACAGTATTGTTCTTGAAGCCATATTTGATAAGTAGGAAACAGATTTGCATACATATCCACCACTTTGCACTGATAGCAAAAGGTGCAGGTATACAATTGTGTAGCATCAAGATGGGTCACAGTACAAGTTACTGCAGTGCTGATACACCACCTTGGCTGTGGTGAGACCTTGTCCTCCAAAGGACAGTTTGGTTCGTTCAAATAATCAACTAAATAAAAAAGTAACTTCTTCCCAGGCAACTGAATGTATTACCAGAGAGCTGGAGACTCCAATCAGCCCTGTGCACTTTTCACTGACACCTCAAAAATTCAACCAAGATGCGCCAGGGGTTTGTAGACAGGGCACAGAAACAAAGTGCCTTAACTTGATTTTGGCCAGGACAATTGAGAGCCAACAGTTTATGTGTATACAAGAATCATACTGTTTATCTTTCAGTTGCTAAATAAAAATCATTCCCTTTATCAGGGGATATCCCCTCCCCTTATCAGACATGGAGATTATGAGCACTGAGATCTGTGCATGAGTTCCAAATGAGACATCCCAGAGCAAGTTTGGAGCATGGTGAACCACGGGGATGGTACAACATGGTGTTCTGCTGCAACAGGTTTCGGCATTGGAAGGAATAGAGCTGTGCTAGTGCAGTACTGCACCCAGCTTAAGGCAGAGACACTGCAGCAGCACCGCTTCCAACTCTGAAACTAGCTCATTTGGGGCCCAGTGCAGGAATATTTGTGTGGTGTTGCAATGTACTATGTAATCAAACCCTAAGACCAAAACAACTATGAGGATGCACCAGGATGGATGTTTTATTGACAGATCATGAATTCTGTGCACAAACTATCAAGCTACTGTCTGCCACTTTCTGTCCTTCTCTTTCTTCCAAAAGAGATAAAAGAGAGAGAGTAAAATCTTATTGACTCAAGTCTTACATTCACTATTTGGGAATAGTTCCTTATGAAGTCACAAGGTATTTGTTTGATTTATCACAAATTCACGAGGGTGTTTAACTCATGAATGGTCACGGGAATGAAGTTAAGATAGCTTGTCTAACTGTGGAAGTAAGAGGAATTTGAGACTATGGGTAAATGAGAGACCACAGCCTACATTGGTTGAAAAGTGGCAGTTACATGTGAATAGCATGGGGGAAGAGTAACAATACAGTGAAAAAAAAGATCTTGCGATTTTATTTGAACTCAGTATTTTGAGTATGTTAAGGAAGAAATTTTTCACAATGAGGGTGGTGAAACACTGGAACAGGTTTTCCAGAGGGGTGGTAGATGCCCCATCCCTGGAAACATTCAAGGTCAGGTTGGATGGGGCTCTGAACAACCTGATCTAGTTGAAGATGTCCCTGCTCATTGCGCAGGGCTTGGACTATATGACCTCTAAACGTCCCTTCCAACCCAAACTATTCTATGATTCTATGATTTTGCTCTCTTTCTTAACCAGCCAACATGTACTTCAGGACATAATACTCCATGCAATCAGCCCTTTAAGCAGAAAGGTGTAGGACAGATTTGCATTCAACTAACTGATCAAATGTTAAGATTTTCTTAATTGCCTTAATAGTTTAATTTTATTTGTCTATAATCTAATTAGTAAAGAGAATTGTGCGGCGGGGGGAGCCAATTGGTGGGGAGGGTCATGCCTTCATGTCTACAATATAGAAAACCTTCCATTCTCTACACAGCTTTAGTGTAGTCAGTGCTGGATGTCAACAGATTACTGTTTCCTTCTAATTATCCCACTGCTTTGCTGGACTGTCTGTTCTTGAAAACTTTCTTTAAAGATTTTAATAGCAGACATTCATTTCTGCTACAGATAAGGTGAGTCTAACTTTTTACGCGTAGTAATTTAATAGGAACCCACATCTAATTTAATAGATCCTTTATGTCTCTGTCAAAGTCTGTTAACATTGATTGGTGCAATGTCTTATAGAAGTCAGTAAATACATTAATCTCTTGAGAGCTTGCGACAACAATTCCGTTAACAGCATGAACAATACAGATGGACAAACCGTTACTGAATAAATGAAGAACTGAACTGAAAACTTACACTAAACCAAGTTTGAAAAACTCTGGAAATCAGGGCATTACTAACATTCCCTGCATCAGTGAATACTACTAAATCTGGACCAGACCTACTGAAGTTTCAGAAGTATCAGGCTGAACTAGTTAATGTGTCCTAACACATTTTATTAAAGTTTAATTTACAAGCACTCTCCCTGTATCAGGAGTCCAACCTGCAAGGGAATGGACATACGATAGACAAAGTGAGAGAGACCCATCCTAGCTATGAAAGCTGGCCAAGAAAACCAGGTAGGAAACCTCTTCATGGTGCTCAGACAGAGAACATACTAGATGTATTTGTTACTCATTCACTTTTTTGTCTGTCTACACTTTCTACAACACCTTACTTTCTGAATGTAACACTATGGGAAACAGTGCATGGGACTTACTTCCTGCCGAATGCTGAACATCCACAACTCCAGCTGCTTTAAGAAGCCAACAAAAGTGTTCAAGCCCTTGGCTGAAGTACTTAACAACTCCCAGCATAGATTTTTTTTCCTCTAAACAACTGGCCATCACTGGTAGATGTACATTAATACAAAGAAGATTCATGTAAATATTAATGATTAATCCAGAGGTATTCTAGTAGTGTACCATTGTGTCCTTTTCATTTCAAAGCCAGCCTGTAACAGAGCTTGGGTAGGAAGCAGAAGGCAAGTATCATGGCAGGAATATCAGTGTATTTTGGATGCAAAGCAGAAGCTTATCTGTTTTACTACTGCAGCACCAGAGAAAATCAATTTTGACACAGAACTGCCACTTTACAAGCAAATAACTATACTTTCCAATAACCTAATCTGTGCAAAGCCTACTGAAAATTCCCTAAAGAACCAGTAGTTAAAACCTCCATTAAATCAAAGGGTTTAATATGGGAAGGGAAGAGAGGATGCAGTTTGACTTGGGAATGTAATGGACTCAGTGGGGAAATAAATATGTTGTTTTATGTGTACAGTTACAGAATTTGAGAACACAGCATTCATTTCAAAGGGAATTCTCTTGCTGTGCAACTTACTCCTAAACAGATGTGATTTTTGCTTATTCAAAAACATTTAGGTAACAATTACAGCATAATAAATTATAATTGCCATCATCTTCCAGCTATGCTATGACTTCTATGCAAACACAAAGAAAATGCAATTATATAGAACTGTAAATCCTATTTTCAGGTAGCTTAGAGCACTGACAAAACACTTGTTTATGCTACTTAGAATGAACAATACTTTTAAATCTTATCTATAAAAATGAAAAGGCTGTATCTGTTAAGCAGTCTGGCAGACTGATAAGGTCTGTCTTACACAACTAGTGCTCAAAGAGGGGCCTAACTCTAAGGAAGTTAATTATCTTTTGGAAGCTTATATTTTACTCTTATGTTTTATATTAGGAGTCTCTTTAAACTAGTTTCTAAGCTGACATTTTAATTAAGCAGGGCATGACCACTGTTTGAATGCTGAAGAAAGAGAAAATAACTAGAAATTGACTGAAAAACAAGATTTTCATGATTGAATATTACAGGAGATCACACATGAACCCAACAGTTTGTATGAATATAAATCATCCTACAGCATTTCAGAGAACTGTAACTTAGGGGTGGAATCCTACGAGATAACTCAAAAATAATCCTCATGAAGACTACAACTCTTTGCTAAACTTTATAGAGCTTTACTAAACTTCCACAGTATATTGCTGATTTCCTCCTCATTCACTTCTGTAGCATTAGAAACAAAGTTCAGTGTTTTATGCTGCAAAACTCTGTGTGTCAGGATCTGCCATTTATTTGTTTTTTCTAGTGTCTCCTGATCTGACAGTTCAGAATTTAAACTCATGCTCTGGTTAGTAGTACGCAATGTAAATCTTGTACTTGCTGCAAATTTAGAAAAACGTTCCTTTGTGAATGGCTAAGTCCACAAAGGGCTGTCAAAGCTTCTTTCATGTACTCATCAGATCACAGCGAGGTGTGCACTCTCAACAACTAAGCATGAGCATGCTACAGTGGGTGCCAAGGTTGGGAAATCAACATGACCAGGAAGGACCTATGAAGTAGTGAAAAATTACCCACAGCATAACAAAAGACCATGATGCTAGCAGGAGGTCACCATGAAGAGACTCAAGGTGCTGCTCACAAAACTTGTAGCTAAAGAGCATGTTTTAGCAACAGGGAGAACTTGATGTGGTGTTGAGCCATCCAAAAATCAAAGCATATTCTTCTACAAGGAGCTACAAGCCATACGATTCTGGAGAAAAGCCAGTAGCTCCAGAAGGGATGTAGAGACTTCAGGTTTTTCATGAAAGATTAAAGAGTGCTCCAGCATGCTGGGAGACAGGCAAGATATGTATGCAAGTTTGCTGCCTTGGCTCAAGCTGTAAACACTTTTGCTTTCTCTCTCCACTATGTAGCAAGGCGGCTCAGGTTCCCAGAAAAAACTTACCTGTGCCTGTGCTGTGAGCTTGCTCTATGTACCAGAAAAGGTAAATTACAAAGCAAGAAGAACTCAAGCCTTGGGTGGGTTTCTAGGAAACATCCAACAGGAGTTGGGGAAGGCTGAGGAAATAACACTAACTTCAACTGAAATGCAGATCTACAGTTGGAATATCTTTCTAGAGACCCAAAGCCAATAACTAACGCCAGCCCAACCCTTGCAAGAGAAAGGAGTATGGGATGGAGAGCCCCAAACTCCTACAACATCCTGGCAAATGTCGGCCAGGGCAGCACAACTAGACCCCTCATGGTAAGTCTTGATTATACAAATTACAGTATATAAGAACTACTAACAGGACTGTTCAATGAAAAAGAAACAAAATATAAGCAACAAGATTTAATTACTGATTTTTTCCATTATTATAACCTGATAATCTCTCTTTCAACAAAAAGAGACATTCAACATTGTAATTTCAGTTACTAATACAGTGTTTCTATGAAGACTAAAAGAACCAACCACTGAAAAGAAGCAATTAGCCATTGATCTTATCCAGACATTATGTTGGTAAATATTGAGTACAGCCTTCCAGCGTGTTAACAAGACACTAAACGCTAAAGCACTAGTGAATCTGAAGTTACTATAGTTACTAAGTATTTGAGCCAAGTGTCCAAAGAGCCTCTATTATGCTGGGTGGCTGTCTAAAGCTCAGGTTGTTCCTTCCTCTGACTATAAGCCATTCAGTCAGGACTATTGCACCAACTTTGAGGTCTGCACTTGGTAAGAGGTAGCAACAGCAGGAAGCAGTGAAAACAGAATTCAGATAAAAGGAATCTGAAAGGTCTCACAAGCCAGGTTGGCTCCAAGGACTCATTCTTTGGAACAAGTTTTCACTGCAGGGTGAGTACAGTTATTCCATCTGTCCACTACCCTCTTCTCTCCCTTCATTATTTAAGAATAGGTGGAAAAGATCAGTGACGACTTACCTGTATTTATGCTTTGTTACTGCCTTCTAGTTATGCTGTATTACGATATTATGATTTTCTAGAGGCTGATTGGGAACTTTCTGACAAAACAGTTTTTTTGCCAGGAAATAACAATGCACCAAGACAAATTTGTTTCACAGAGGTGTCAGGTTCAGCAGAATTTCACTGGAATACATTCCTAAGGCTCAGGAAGGTATTTCTGTTGGTAACTAAGGAGAGGTACAGAATCACCCCTAAGCCTAGTGGCTGGTGCGCTTACTTTAAAGCCAAAAAATCCAGTTCCAAGGCTACCTGTATCTCCTAAATGGCAGGGAAGGGCACCAGCTTTTGACCTGATTTTTCCGGATGCTTCTTCTGAAGACACATTTCAAAAGTTCTGATTGAATTTCATCCCAGCTTTGAACAGGAACATTTTCAAAACCTTGACCATTTTTAAGAGACAGAAAAAGCATTACCTACTCATCCCATCTCTGTTTCTTTTTTATATAGAATAAACCCTTCAACAGACCAACTATACTATAAGGATTACTGTGAAAAAGCTTTTTATTTCCATGCTCACATTATGAAGAGTTATCCTTCAGCAAGAACTTAAAAATCACCACCTATCCTCCAGTGTCACACTTCCTGGTGACTCTCTCACACTAAAACATGGAATCAGCCACTGAGACTGAAACTGAGAACACACACAGGCTGTGTAACAACTAACAATATTACTATATATATCTTTTCCCCTACTGCTAAAGAAATTAACCCTAATATCTTTGTTAGACATCACTAAAGTGTTACAGCAGTTATGTTAGAAATCAATTATAAAATGCAGCTTCGATTATAATTAGCCAACCTCTTAAAACTGATACCAGTTTGAAGCCTGATCCTGAAAAAAAGGAATATAAATTCTGTATTTATTTAATAAAGAATAGTTTTCATGAACAGAATGAGGGGTTTGTTTCTTTTTTAAAATAATAATGGGATTTTTAAAGTGCTTCAGTAAGTCACAATCCATATCTATGTCATGTGATATGAAGTCTATGCAATGTGATACGGAGAAACACCACAACTTTGAAACTCTTTTCTAGAAAAATACAGAAACAATTCTATGACCTAGAAAAGGTCACCTGATTGTTGGACTTTGGCCCTCCCCAGTGAAAGAGGGTTTGTAACATTCTGAGAAAGAAGCCGAAGTTTCATCAGTGACAGGCACCCAGGATGCCAATCTGTCTGCAGACGACTGAACTGCTTTGTGAATTATTTTCTTAATAGAGTGCCAGGATCCTCTCAGAAATGTGACACGCTCCCATGTTGTTTCATCCAGGAAACTGCACATAAAAGAGGTTTCATGCCTTATGTATCTTTTTCATGGAAGACTTACTTTAATTTGACCTAAAAATTAGCAAGTTGCTGAGTACTCTCCTGAAGAAGACAACCTTATACTTGCATCTCAAGGTTTCCAAGGCAGTATTTCAGACCAACCTGAACTTCAGGAAGGAATTATAAGGCTGCAAAAGGGATGCTGTCAAGTTAAGAGCTATTTTATCAGCATGAGTTTTAGACAGAAATGCTGCTTTTCTCGGAGAAAGAGCAGCAGGCAAAAGAGGAGAGAACTACCATCGCTGACAAAATCCAGCTGTCCCCCATCAGCAGCTAAGATTTCCCTTTCCACCTAATCTTTCATCACTTCTTTTGTTTCCTTTAGGAAAATATTTACCCTTAACAAGATGCCTGGGTTGCATTTAACTTTCTACTGAGTAAAATGAAAATCAAGTTCACACTCTACTTAAATATTTCAAGGAGAAGAGAGGGAAGATGGTGAAATCAAACAAACAAAAAAGTATTTGAACACCACTTATTTTTCTTAAGACCTTGGGGAAATAGTTGAACTTACAGGAGTCACAGAGTGAAAGAAAACATTTTATCAACTGGGCCACCTGGCACTATGTCTAATGCTTTCAAAAACCAATAGGGCAGAATGACTGTCAGAAATTCATTTAAACAGTCTGTTAATTTTGATCCTTTACAAAAGGTTAGTAAACAATGCATTTGAAGGGCACAGGATTTAATGGGGCTGCTCTATTTTAGAGCTACAGCAGAGGAATCCATTTTCAGGGTTGGAGAAGATTTGCAAATGGTCTCAAAAAGGTGGGTTAAAGCACGTTAACTAACCTGAAAACCAAAAAAAATCCCAGAGAAATGGGGTTAATCTAGAACACTTGAAATTTCATCAAAACCCAGGACCACTGGGCACAGCTGTAATACTAGTGAGAGACAACAGCATATTCCAATTGCCTCCTGTCTTCTCTGGTGTACAGATGCATATACGTACTCCAAAAGTGGCACACTATGGGACATAGCAAGGTCAAAGCCAGGCGCCTGCCAGTCAGTGATCAGGTGGCCACTTCAAACTCCTCAGAACATTCCTTGTTCAGCTACATTCATAGTTTAGTGCTGTTAGATGGCAGAAATGCTTGCAGTGGCAACTACAGGAAACAGTTCTTCTGCAAAATTACACATTTAAAAAATTGCTGGATGCATTTTTAATTTGTTCTTCTGATACATGTTAGGAATCACATCAGGAATCGAAGTAATACAAGGAGACCATATCAGAAACCATGGTAATAATCTCTGACTTGGAAGGACCAGAAAGTTTTTACTCTAGTCTGAGATGTGGCTCTGGCATTAAGGAGTTTAATGCTGCCCTGCATTTGGAGTTTGTCTTACAACCTCTTCCCTTTTAATGTATGTCCCTCATTTTGTTCATCTGCTCCATTTTCTGACACGTCAGCATCCTGCTTTAGATCTTTAGTAGATTGAAAGGTGTGCCCTGTGGGTTACACTCTCCGTAAATCATCCATGATGTATTACACTTGGCTTAAATGACTGAGTCTCATTTGCACAATTGCCCTATTAATTTACTCATCATTGATTTACACCACTTTTGCTGGAAACCCTCCACCAGACCTCTATTTTACATGTGCTCTCAAAAGCTCTGTTCCAGTCTTTTTCTCCCCTATCATCTTCCTTGTCTCATTTCTCTTCCATTTGTCGTCATTCATCTCTCTCTTATCTTCTTCCTCCCTCTCCCTCCCACTGTTCTGTCCTCCTTCTGTTTCTTCTCTGTTCTCCTCCATTTCCCCCCTCCCTGCAAGTCTACCTCCTTGCTTCACAGCAGTTAATAAATCTACCATGAAAGGCTAGAAAACCCAGAAGATACAGGTGTAACAGAATGTAAATAAATCAAGATTCCTCATGAAGAAGAGCAACAGCTGTGACTTCTTTTTGGAGAGTTCAAAGACTGATGGGTGACTATCATTATCTATCTTACAGTACTTTACTATGTCCTTGCATCTTTTTGTCTTCCTGAGAGGAGCTCAGTGTCTTAGTTCAGATTTTATGGCTAGTTTTCAGCCCTCTCAATATATCACACGCCCCTGGGCTGGTGCCCTGACTACCAGTTTGACTACCAAAGCCAAACGCTTCCATCTCTTCTGTCTTTTTCTAAACAGTCAACAAACTACTTGGATTTGAGAGCATACATATAAATGTACATGTATACATTTTAAAATACAGACAAATGTAACCATATACTGGAAGCATTTTCCAAGTCTCATGTCTGTATGCTCTGTGTAAAAATAAATAAATAAAAGCAGTTCTTTCTAAGCTGAAAAACTCATTAAGTATTTCTTTCATTCAAAATTTCAGCAGAAAAAAGGGGCCAAAGTGCAGAGGGTTAGACAAAGAGGACTACAAAGATTTACATATTCATACTGGATAAATGAATAACCTGACCCTAATACCACACTCAACAGGGCAAAGACAACAAGGAGAGAGAAAAGCGTAAGAGGGAGAGGTTAAAATATCAGAAGACCCCAAAGATCAGCAAGCGTACATGAAGGAAATGAGCTTCTCACTCTGGTAAGTCAGCCACAGATAACAAAGTCTCAAAACATCCTTAAAATGCCTGGCCACCCTTCCAGCAAAGGCTCAGAATGAGTGCAGCACAGACCGGTGAAGTCTGAGACTCTTGCTGGTGAAATAACACCTGACATGTATCTTCGAGAGCCCAAAGGCAAAAGAAAACCCTGCATGTGAGCATTAGAGCCTGTTTCCATTCTTGGCAGAGACACAACACTCGCTTTAAGTGCACTGCTTGTATTTGCAATAAATATAAAATAGCTACAGTTACGAGTCAGATTGTTTGCTTGAAAGAAAAAAAATCCTCCTCCCTATACAAAAAAGACTAAAAGACCAAACTGACAACATTCTCCACCTCCTAAACCCAAATTAACTGCTAGGCTGTGCAGCTATGAGCCGGACAAGTCCACAAACTTTCACCGCTTGGTTATTATCTGAAAAATAGCATGTAACTACAAAGTAATGACAGACTTCTAGAGATAATATGCTGCAATAATATACTATGTGAAGTTACCCATTTTATTCTCAACCTAATTTCCATGTAGTTTGCAATTTTAAGATTTAATAATGTAGTTGAGAAAATACAAATTGCTTGTATTACCCACATATTTACATCGAACTGTACGTACCATGTAATTACAGAGTCAACGGTTACTATGGAATTACAGAGCTTCTGCGTAGTTCTTTGTGTCCTCCTATGTAGAGTGCCAAAAGAATATTTCAGTATGGTGAAGAACAACCTACAGCGATTTGAAAAAAAAGAATGAAACTCCTCTCTTAGGATCTCTGTCTGGACAGCATAAGGGAAACATAAGCAAAAATCTCAGTGCAGAAGCACCCACCATCAACTTTCTTTGGTCCCCAAAGTCCTACAAAAGACCACTCTGCAGTTTCTGATTAATGTTATAGACCTCCACTGAAAGGGTTTTTATACTGCTGTACCTGAACTGCTGTCCAAGAAATTGACTGATTTTGATTGACTTGTCCCGACCTGTCCTCTTCTTGAAAAATTAAGATGGCAGCTTGCCAGTTCCCTTTGAAGGACAGTGCTTATTTTTCATTTTCTTTACCACTTTTAAAAACACACAGACAAGACTTACATATGGATGGCTCATCTCTGATGTCTGAAGGTTTGAAGTTTGAAGGTTAGAGCTAATCTTAGCTATGGCATTTTGCGCTTAATTCAGAACACAATTAATTTACAAGAAAATAAGCTTTACTAAGTGATTAGGGAAACAGAACACTGGCTTGTGAGGATACCCCAGGAAAAAAAAAAGTACTATTTGTATAAAATAAAATAAAGAGAATGATGATCACTAAGAACGGTAAAATACAATGACAATGTGCTAAGTATAGACAGCGGACTGTCAAAACAGTGAAGATTATAGAGGTCTAGAAGACAAGAAACCAAGTTATTATTTCTGCCATAACTGTGCAATATGACCTTGGGTAACTAATTTCTTGTTTACTGGTGTTAAAGATTTGAAGGAGGTTCTTGACATGCAGGCAGGCTGTATTGTGGCATGCCAAAGAACCTCAGGGTAATGCTAGCTATTAGAAAATGTTTCCTCTACACTAACATCCTGTATTACCAAATTTCAGCAGTTCATTGGGCTTAAACAGGCTTGCAAACTCCTTCCTGGGTACTGCTGAGCTTACATAATGGAATGCCGGGAAGTATCACAATTGCTGGGTATCCCAGTTGTAAGGATTTCCATTTCCCCAGGAATGGAACGTTGTGTTTGCTAGTGATCCTGAAATCACCTTCAACAACAAACATTCAAGTAACAAAGAAATAACTTACTACATCTCAAATACTAGCATAACCATTAGTGTTTGAGGGAGAGATACAGAAAAGCATGCTTATATCTGTCCCCACATTAAATCTATGTATTAAAACAGCTCCAAAAGACTCCTCTCTCTCTCTCTCTCATCCAGGTAAGAAATTATCAGGATGCTTACATAAGCTTGTGACTATGATCCACTCCAGAAAAGAAACTCTCACCTAGGGCAAAGAAAAACCTTAAAAGAAGAGGTTTCCCAATCAGGATGCAGTAACTTACTAATGACATCATGATCATCACAGCTGGCTCTGCCCATTACCAGATCAGCTCGTGTGACCTGTTTCCTTTGGATCATGCAAAGATATAAAACACATTTCTACTGAACGAGGCAGAGCCCAAATCATAGAAGTTAAGCTCGCTTTCTGGTTTTGTGCTGTTCATGCTGGGCATAGTAGGACAGTGACAACAGACCTCGTATAAATCTTGCCAGTACAAACATCAACACTTTTTTTTTTTTTTTTTTAAGGTATCTCAGTATTTCAGAGTAAAGTTTTCCTGGGTCAGTGCTTTGTTTCAAGTGGTCACACATCTGACCCAGTCTTAGGAGCCCTAGAGTTGGATTATGTAACGTTGTACATCAGCCTCATATACCCAAACATTTTCTGAAATCCCTTTCAGAGTCAACCCTTGCTTGCCAAATTTCTTCTGATTCTTCACTTAATTGAGAGAGTAGCACTTGCACACAATGTGATAAATGTAATGTGCTTTGGGTACAGCAAGATGGAGCCTCTACCTGCCCAAACTCCAAAATGATCCTGGTAATTACTGTGCCAGTACTCCAATAAATTATAAACTAATCATTAGTGTGCTGTGAAATAAGCACTCCCTTCTACTTTTAAGGGCAAGGACCACCCACCAGTGCATGAAAACTTTATACATTGGAACATACTTTATATGAAGTGTAAATCAACAATTACATTCTACACAAGAATGTAAATTAGAATGCCATGCATTGTTCTTCATCAACACAACAATTCCCAAGCAGCTCTGAGGTGAAAAGAGACTTGGGCCAAATAAACCCTCTGCTGGGCTTAAAAAGATACCATGCAAATGAATCTGGTTTTCTCCTAATATTCAACTTACATGACTGACTTGGTTGTTACCTGCAGAGATTATTTTTCATCTTTGTTTTTTTATATAACACCTAAACCAGTAGGATTCCCATTTCAGTTACATCTTTTTGGCACTGTATGTCTAAATAATAGATGATTTTTGCTAAAAAGATCGTTAATGTGTTTAAACAATTTGAGGTATACACTGCCCCCCTGGGTCTTCCACACAGATGGATCTTACCTGCAGAATATTTTAAGTCCAACAAATTTTGGAGGCAGTAAAATAAATGGAAATCAACACAAACTACAGCCTTTTGTTAAAGTTGCTAGACACTTCTTACAAGATCCTCTTTTTTCAATTGATTATAACTTCGCCAAACTTCAAACCATTTGGGCTGAAATTTTCTATGCCAGGTGTCTGCCTTAGGCTGAGTAGAATGTGAACATGTAATTAAAGGCTGTATCATAATGCATACACAGAAGGGGGCAAATTAAGGTTGAACAGGCAACCTTAATTCTCACATTTCTTAACTTTCACAGGCTTGACTTTGCAACCCTAATAATGTTCTTTTAATGTAGCTTTTTGTCTGCAATACTAATCTAGAGCTATATTAATTTATAGACATATCCCACTGAGCACTGGATATCTCAGTGGACTGGTAATAGGATACACAGCCTTTCACCTCTAGGTCATTGGTTTAAATACAGCCTAGGGCTGAGGTGACAAGAAGTTATTACCACTGACCAGCTGTTTGGTGGCTTATATGAAATGAACTGGTGATCTGAGTCTCTCCATACAGGTGCCTACCTTGTACAAATCACCATTGCTACTGATACAACCCATAATCCTTAATGGAGTGCCAGACTGCCCAAATTGTAGTCCTAACTGCCTCACATATATGCGGAGGCACCCACAGCTCTTGAGAGTACTTCTGCAAAATGTGGTTCCAGGGGCTCCTCTTGGAGGGACGGCTGACATGGGAATATTTTCTCCCTCCAGGAAGACCTCGGATGGACGACTGAAATACCACAGTCCAGCAGAGCGCAAAAGCACACGAGTAATTACACTGACTTAGTGGTGCTATTCATATACACAATACCAGAACCTTAAGTGCAATATTCAATGAGGATGGAAAAAGCCAGCAATGCCACAAACTGGGCAATGGCTGTGCTTCCATTAAAAGAAGGACATCCTGAAAATTCTCTCAGTGATACTTCTTCTAGGAAAAATGAGTAAGGACAACATGAAAATTTAATTTAGCCCATCTAGTGCTGGGAAACATGAAGCACTCATATAACTTCCAAGTGGGATTCTCCAAAAACAGGGACAGTCATGCCTGAAGGAGGAAAGTTGAACTGCTTCCTCCACCTCCTGAGGCTACGCTGGAGGGAGCAGAGCTTTAGATCACACCGCGACCTTGTAGGAGACATTAATTGAAGGAGCTACTGTGCAACCTCCCCATAACACGAACCATAATCCTTGCAAACTGCACAGCCCCCTCTGCCCTCCAACGAGGGAAATGTTGCCATTTAAGCAACTAATTCCTTTCTTTTGGGAGCAGAGAGAAGTGTTCTGCGACTGTTCTCAGTGGGGGGAGCAGGGTCTGAAAAGAAAGCACTAAGCTACTGGCAAGAGCAAGTTAGAGAAAAACATTGAGAGACAAGAAAGAAAACAGAAAGGATTAGGAAGAAGGTAAACATCTTTTCTCCAAACCGAGAGACAACCTCAGCCTTAGTCCTGCCTCCAGAGTCACAGTAATTTAAGGCAAGAAAACATACACAGAAACAGTGTTCTTCAAAACTTCTTTTGCAGTCATCCCTTTATCATATTCCACCCTCTCCAATCACAAGCCCTCCAAGCCCATGAGCTTCAACCCACTGGTTGCCTACTCTCATGATCTGAAAACATCAGTCTTTCCCACAGTGCTGACACTGATACCCAAACCTGATAAACCAGGCTATAGAGCCACAAAACTTATTTTCATCCCAACAAGAGTTTTTAAAGTATTATAAATCACTTAGCTTTGTTTTGCTTTCCATTTATTGCATTCATGTTCCTTTTGAGAGGACACATTAATAAATACTGCGCCCTGATACTCTAAATGGTTTCAATCACATAATTTTCTGTATTCAGCACTCATACGCCTCCCCTACTACAGTACATAAATGATATAAACTTCTCATCAATAACATAAAAAATTCATACTCTGTCTACAATGCAGCTGCTATCACAGGTTTATGTCAACAATTGTCCTGATTTTTAATAGCATAAATGTTTAAAGAGGTAGCAATTCCTGTAAAGTATCTGCAGGGATATTTAGAGCCGACATATGCCAAAACAATCCTGTTCTCATACAGGAGACATTGTTGCTCAGCAGGAAAACAATGTTTATCCTCACAAATGTTTACTCTGCTTTAGTCATTAAAATGCTCCAAATGGATGGCAAAGGAAGGGGAGCGGATGATGTCGTTCCTTACCTCACGGTTGGCCCTCTGAGCAGAGAGCGCCAACTCATGCATATTACAGCTGAGCTCTCTTGTACTGTGCACCTTGATGCCTGCCTCAAAAAATTATTTGCCATCTGACATTATAAGGGTTGGATTTGCTCTTTGCTATAAACATACAGAGACGGGTAATTTGCAAATGCCTTTATGCTTCATAATTCTACTGAGTAGGCTGTCCTTTAATTTTCTCTTTATCATTAATGCCCCCCAACTTATCTTTTTGAGGGGTTCCTACCTTAACAAAACAATGCAAACCCTTTCTTTTAATTTCCTCTACTTGCTGCCAATTGTATAAGGCTTTAAGCTATTAAAAAAAAAGCAGCTTTGCATACAAGCAGCATAAAATATTTATTTTTAATCTAAGCAGGATTTCTTTACGTGCTGTGCAGCCACAGCTTCTGTTTAAGGCTTGCTTTATCATCTGTGTGTCAAGCTGAAACTGTTTCTCTCATGATCTTTCATTCTAGCTTTAAAAAGACTCCTACCAGACCTCAGCTGACACATGACTTCTAACTCCCGCTTGAAATTTTCCCTCTGCCTTTTTCCCCCCTCACCCGAAAACCCACAACCTGGAGGTTCTTCACTTGAACAGATGGTTTATAAAAATCTGGGACATGCTCATATGATTGAAAATAGGACTCCTATAAGCAACATCTCATGTAACAATTACATGAACAGTTGGTCAGAATGGTGACCCAGAAACTGCCCCCATCTTTCCACTCTTGTAGCCTCAGTAAAGCATTGCCAGTCCTTTACTGGATGTCTGACCTTGTGCAGCCAAAGACTGTGATACAGCTAAATCGGCATGAGCAGATTTCCACTGCTTTCTGCGTGGATCCAGGTCCTATAGGAGGCCAATACACTGCAGTAAAAGCATGTCCCGATGAATACAATTTTTAAGGTCAAAGTTAAAAGTATTAAAAATACAAAACCAACTCTATGCTTCCCATTTGTTTACTACATGAACACCACCAAATTCTCCCAGACTCTTTTCACAGACAAACTACTACATTTCACAAGGTGCAAAATCACAGTCCCACCTGCTTGCCTCTAGGTTGGATCAAGAGTCTGCTGTTGTTGTTCAGAAGAAGGAAAGCAGTGACCTAACTGACAAATACCAAATATTCACAGCTCCATTCAAGGACAACAAAGCAGTACATTCCTGTGATCTATAAAAAAAGGACTTTCAAGTCAAGTATCAATTTGTATGTAGCAAGAAATTTTGGTTTAGAACAAATAAATTTCCTGTCCCAAAGCAGAAGCTAAGACAGAAAAGAGGACTGTGAAAGATTTGTCAGCAGAGTGCACTGTTATTGAACAGTGTTTCAGAAGTATACTGCTTCTTTGTGTAGGTGGACACAGCTGGAGGAAGGTATCTGATGAGCAGGATAGAGGAACATGGCTGGATGAGCTTGGTGCTGACTAAGAGGTGTTACATTTGGGGGAGTTACAGGAAGGGGAGATGACAGTAGTGAAGCAATATCCAGAAGGGGAGAGTCATGTCTCCATAAGTACAGGAATTACAGAACTCAACACCTTTGAAGACCTGGGCAGGGCTAGATATGGATGGGAAAAAATGGGGCTGTGGCTTAAGACTTCTTAGGGAGCTAAGAAGGCATCTGAAAGAAACTCAGTGGAGGCTTTCGACAGAGTGGGTGGATGAGACTGTAACCAGTACAAAAGTAAAAAAACTCCTGCACATTCGAAGGCTAGACTGGGCCAAGGGAAAAAAATAAAACCATTTTTTTTTAATGCACTCCATGCCAGAAAATTACATGGTCTATCCCTGGAAAGGCAGCAGGATGTGCCCAGCTAAATAGCCAAGTGTGAATGACAAAGCAGTCCTCCTACAAGCCTCTTGCTCCTGTGTTGTTCACTGTGGTGTCGCGGGGGGGCATTTCCCCTCTAGTGGTTACTGTGAGCAGTGGGTGACCACAGGGACCAGTCTGCACTGCACCATGCTAACTGGATCGCATGAAGTCTAGTTCATGGAGGTCTTGTCCAGGTGCAGGACTGGGGGTCCAATAATCTAACTTTTCCTCTCCCCAGTGCAGAATTTAAGCTCATGCCAAAATCCACTGAGAGAACCCTGAAGTTTTCCCTTGCTTCTGAATAGGTGCAAGGGGCTGGTCTTTATTTAGTACTAAAACTGCAGATCAAAGATAAGTATTAAGTAGACAGTCAACACCTCTATTAACAAAACCCAAGCTGCCTCAGTAGCCACCGAACACTGATATCTCACAATTATTTTAAAACACTTCAAGACCCTACAAAACAGGGACTTAGAAGAAACACAGCACCATTTTAACAAGCTAAATTTCCTGTCACACAAAGGCTTGATTCCTGTCAGTGCAACACTCATTTTAGTCTGATTAAGTTGATGTGATGAACTTCAGAGTTTAGACTGCCCTTGAGCCTCACATCTATCTGATCTTTAATTCTACTACCCGCTCATTTCTTGCTAAGCACACAATTCTGAGTCCCACTGGAACAGCCTCATTCAGGCTCTGCATCAATATGTTCAGTGCTGAATTCATTTCTGCAGGGAGCCCAGTAAATCTGAACTTTCCAAAATCATTTGGCCCCCATTACTAGTAAGCAGCGCTCTTAAATAGGTTGTAACTCCAGCTAATAGGCTCCATAATCATAGCTGAATTGAACAAAAGGGTCCAGTATGGGCTGCCATCAGTCATTTTTATTCCCAATCAAATGCACAGCATAGAAGGGAACTTTTTTTATATTTCTAGATGCTGAAACTAAGAAACTCATTTCACCTGAATGTAGGGTTTTTTTCTTAATAAAAAGTAAGACAAAAGGCTTCCAAGGGTATCCAGAAGGTCCAGCACAGCACTCATGCAAGAGCTGGAACTGGTAACCTTTTCACCTTGCAAAATGGCAACAATCCAGAATATAAGGAGACAGGAAAAACATTAAGATGCAAAGCCCACATAATGAAAAATTCCAATGCTAAAAGACACATCTTCTGCTATTCAAAGAGAACTGACTGTAACTAAACCTAATGTAAAGGAGTTAACGATAGAACTGCTTACATCTTGATCACATTTCCATGAAGACAAGCTTTGTGATATTGTTTCGTCTAGTGAAAAAAAAGTAGAAGCCACCATCTAAATCTTATCATCGAAATTGATAGTGTTTACTTAAAGCTTATTCCAGCTTTGCTGACTTCAACAGATATTGAAGTCTCCAATAAATCTATTTCAACATTTTTTTACAAGTCTCTTCTTTCTCAACATACACTCTGGCCTCCCTGATCTATATCAGTGGACAGAAGACCAGATTTTTGTTTATGAATATCTAGAAGTTTCATTGCTGTCTGCTGCAAAGCCTGGTATAAAAATGAATAGCAAGTAAATAAAGCAGAAAAGGAACTTGATTTATCTTTCTCTCTTCTGCGAGGCAGCACAGCCAGTCCTAGCTGGCACCATATTTTTTACATACAAGGCAACCTGCTACAAAAGGTAATGCAAGAAAGCTCCGTGTGCACACTGGAAGGCTCAGCCTGCACAGACCGATACTGCCGTCACCACGTGGACTTGCTTTTCACCACTGCAGAGACTGCAACTTCCCTGCATTGCTCCAGGCTCTAATAAACAGTCAGACTCGGAGAACGCTTTGTGATTCTTTCAGGACCAAACACTGAAGGCTGGTCCCTGGCTGATGTCAATTGCTGTAGCCATGGTTTTAAATTTTGTACTCCTACCAGCACTCCTTATTACTTTGGGTGAGTGTGGATTGATAAACAGGCCAAGGGTCATGTCCAGGTTACTTGGGCATGTCCCATTGTTCTACCCCAGTACTGTATCCAAGGGGGAAAGAAAAATTGGGCAATTGGCAGCAATAACGTGGAGGAAGAGGAAATCAGACACATGTGGTTGTCAGAATTGGTGAATGCACACAGCGTGGAGCACCGAGTTTCAGATGTTTTGTAAAAGAACATAGAGTACCTATAACTGAGGGTATACACGTATATACTTCACTCAAAAAAACCCCAACCCAACAATAAAAAAAAGAACTGACAAATTTTTGAGGCTTAAATCAGGTGAGATAGCATAGAGGAACAAGGTAAAATCCTCAAAACTGACTTTAAATAAGTAAACAAAAAGTTTAAGAAGTGAAAATCAGTAGTTTTACCAAAACTCTCAGCCATAAAATCACCACAAAAATGATATTGATATCATGTTCACTGGTTTAACCAGAGTCAGAATTCAACAGAAATCAGAATAGCTGCAACTGATACCAAGTTGTACAAGACATGAAAGAAAGAGACTGAGGTCTACTCAGTTGTGGAAGACTGCCCCAGCTAGAATATACAGGAAGACTGATGAAGATTTTAAATCAAAGTAGCACAATGGAAAGAAATCACTGCAGATAATCTCTTCAGCTGTCCAGATGGTTCAAAACTTTTTTTCCCCATACATATCCATGAAAATAAGAGGAAGATTTGGAAACCTTAACATTCTGCCACCCCTTGTCCTACTCACCACATGCCCTAGAACAAATGATGCTCTTCTCTGTTCAACAGTAGCTTGTTGAAAGACCTTTCACCCTTCTCTCTTAAGACAATCCTCTAGATTGAAAAATTCCCATGTTTCTAACCTTTCTTCCTAGGAAGCAGCACCACAGCTACTTTCCGCTGTCCAGAGACCATATGCAAGGAAGAGCAGAGGAGTTCATCATCCTGCTCTATCTGCCGCATGGTGCTTGAAGCAGGCACTGGGGCACGACTCAGCAGCAGGGGAAGAGGGCATGTTGAACCCCATCCCCACTGCATGACTCACACGCGTGGCAAGGCCACATCTCCATGACATGCACTTGGTACAAAAGTAAGTCAGGGACACTGGGGAGTCAGTAGGGGTGACAAAGGCAGCAGAGCTATTGCTGCAGATGAAGGTACACTGACCATGACATACAATTGCACAGACCCTTGTATAGATATAACTAATGCTATTAGTCTCCTGCACTGATAAATACTAAAATATAACCAAAATTACTACTTCTTTAAAGCCACAAAGGAAAGACAGAACGGTGCACTGATACAATTAAACTCAATTATTTTTAAACAATATGTGATGGATTTGCAGTCTGCCATTGCATAAAAGACAGGCTCATTTCCTACAAATGCCCACAAAAAGAAATGATAGAGCTCAGCACTATAGCATGGCATATTCCATTAGGAATTAAATCTCTTCTCTCTGATGGTCCCATCTACATGCTTATTGGACAGTCTGCTGCTTTCATCTACATTATTGTTATTAATTTATGAATGGGACTAGAATTACAGAAGATGAGTCTAAGGTGAGGCCACATTATAATAATAAATGAAGGAATGACTCCTGTTTACTTTCAAAATATTTCACAGCTAAAATGCTTACTGCATTTTTAACTGTGACATACTTCCTTTAGCTGGTTTCGGTTTTGAAGTAATGATATAAAATTCATTTCATCTCTTTTTCAAGCCTGACTCTTTCATACATAACATCAGGCATGTCATATCTGAGGAATTATTAAAATAAGACGAAGCCTGCTGTATCTGAGCAGAAAAGCTTCTTTGAGCTGGCGTCCTCAGGAGAGAAGCAAGCTCAATCTCATTAGTTGGTGCTGAGAAGGCGTCCTAGTCACTAGGTTCAAGGTGATGAAAGATTAGGGCGTTTGGCCTCGGCTCATTTTGTATGCAGCTCACATCACTCCCTGCCCGTGAACACGAAATTACATTGAACCTGGGGAGTCTAACTCCATTAATTTTAAATGGAAGATTAATTTAACAATATGCGGCAGATATTTGTTACAAACCTATCATGTAAAAGTGACGGTTAGCAATAAATTGTGGTGACTCACACTGGCCGGTGGCCCTGGCTCAAATAAATCAGAAGGCATTTACACATAATTGCTGTTTTTAAAGACAGGGATATGGGAGATATGTTTCTTTGATGAAAGATTGGGTAACTCCATTCAAGGAAACAGCAGCCAATATTAAAGCTACAGCATCTCTTTTGAAGGAGACGTTTTGTTTAAGGGCTTGTAGGACTGTAAAGCACAATTATTGTCTCTCTTTTCCTGAACCTATGCTTATTTTTTTTTTCTTAGATCAATCATTTTCATTGATTTTCATGAAATGTCTGTAAGAACAATACAGAAATATTTTACATGAGATGAGGATAAGATGTGTGGTTTAGGAACATGGATCACTCTGCACACAGCACATGCGGGCTGCCACCTGGGACTATGGAGAAAACATGGAGTCTACACTTAAACAAAGGTTAACTGTGGTCCAATTTTTTTCTGTCAACTTTTTGACTCCTGAACAACATACAGAATTAATAGGTGGCCCTTTTCCTGCCACTGTTCCTTTTCTTCTTGCATTGACTAGGCAAAAGTATGGTCAAGTATGAAATGTCATCATTGAAAATATCATTTTCAGAGAAGGGAAATCGCAAACTCCATTGAGAACAAACAAAGCAGGGGGAGAAAACTAGAAAGATCAGATTTTTTTTTTCCTCCTTATTTAGGCATAGGTAACTACTGTGCTGCTCAGATACTCTGATGACATCCATTACTAGAACAGGGCCTGTCTACATGTGAAACAAAAATATCTTGAAAGCTAATGCAAGAGAGCAGAATTGGCTCCCTCAGGAAGCAGAATTATCCCATGTCACTTTCCTTCCAGTCCAAGTAAAAGGAGAACTTCTTCAGTATAACGTCTCTAAATACACATCGGCAGCAACAAACACTGTGTGGGATTGCACATGTGCATGTTTATTTATTTAAAGCAAAAAAATATACTGCACATACTTTTCTTTCTGAACAGAAGATGAGAGAATAAACTAGACATTATACCTAGTAGATGTTAGTCGCAGTGTTTAACGCGCTCCTGGGAGATGTTCAGGCACATTGCAGAGGAGGGCATCATATGGACTTAGAACAAATCATTGTTATCTATGAGGGGCTTCTGCAATCCGAGTAGTCAGAGATAGAATGATATGGCTGAACAGAGAAAGAGCCCCTGCATTAACTCTCCAAGTACTGAAATATCTAGGATGGCTCAGAAATATGTACATACTAGCACAGTCCCCAGCCAATAGAGCTACGTTACTCCTGCTAGTACCTCAGACCAGGTATGCACAATGGAAGGGGTGGAAAGGGCAGTAGGATTGTGTACTCTATGTCAAATATCTAACTGTGATTCAAGAGAAAAAAAGCAGTGCACAGCAGAAGGAGAGGAGCTGAAGTGCAATTGAGAACACCCAAGTTAGGCGCCCAAGCAGATAAAGTGAATTCATCCATTCCCCATCTTCTCAGCCTTGAGTCTTTAACTAATGCCTTGTACTCCAAAAGCAACCAAAGAACTGTATCTGTAGAGTGACCTCATTGCTTTAGCACACTACTGCAGGAAGTGCAATGTTAAGGTAATTTAAGGTTTCTTGATACTTTCTGCACTAGGAGGTCGGGAATAAGACTCAAATAAACCCACCAAAACCAATAAAGTTAAGAATCTGACCAAAACCCAGGCATATATGTCACTGTGCTGCCAGTATACAGTGCTTGCCTGTTTATGGTCAACTGCAACAAATATCCTTACTGTTCAGTGCAGTTTGTTTTATCCTCTTCCCCTCTTTGAACCTCACAGAGAGGGAATAAAATTATTCACTGACACACACATTGCACTTCTTCACAATGCTATAATGGTTTATCCTTCTGACTTAAAACAGGTTTGATGTTGGATCCTTCTAAAACCTACGCAGTGCTACATCAGGATTTTCTGAAGACCTAAGGTCCATATCTCGGATGCTAGACACAATGAAAGGTGCTGCCAACTGTGCTGGCACACTCCTCCAAGCCTGCAATCTCCTTCCCACAGTCCATCTCAACACCTCATTCTCGTGAGTGTGAACCAAAAGTCAAGCCACAAGTACAAATACCTGCTCCGTTGCCCTCTGGGACAAAGACTGTCGCTCGGGTTGAAGTGCTGTGCCAGTGCACCAGCTGACACTGGAAAGAGCAGTGGCCCAGAGCAGTTGTAGCAGGGTGGGAACGAAACTCAGCCACAGCTGCACCTCTAGAGCTGTGGAGCTCTGGGCTTCAAGCTCTCAAGGAGAAGGAGGCCTGTGCAAGTGTCCAGAGGTCCTGACATAGGTGTCCAGCACAGGATAGCCACTCTGTCCATGAACTGGGGCATGGACAGGATCCAGAACAGATGAGCCACCCCTGACTTACAGCAATGCTTGATGTTTTACTTCTCTTCCCTCTGCCTCTGTGTGTCGTCAGCTCCCACCAACCTGCAGTGGTGGAGATTTCTTAGCATGTTCAGCCTCAGCAGGTGCCATGGAGCAAAGAACTGCTAAGCAGTATTACCTCTTCCGCTTGTTTATTCAGCTTGAACAAATGTATATCCTCACATTTCTATACCATCCAAACACCTTGAAAACATGAGTGTATTTAAACAACGTTGTTGAAAATAAAATTATTATCCCCCTTTTGTGTATGAAGACCCGAGGCACAGAAGAGCTAAAGGCCCCAATTTTAAAAAATCTCTAATTATATAATGTACATGTAGGTGTCTAACAGAACATCTCTGAGATTCAAGGTCCTAGATTGAAGTACCTCATCCTTTGTCTACTCTTACTTCCACTACCAATGGGACAAATAACAGTTTTCTGTGATCTTTTTGAGGGAAAATTAATAATTTTGCGATCTGCTATTACTTTTCCTTTGAGAAGGGAGAAAAAGAGTGGCGCAACCTTACAGATTCAGTACAGTTAAGTGAGGCCAGTACAGCATGAGATACATGTATATGTGGAAAGCATAGCTTGGTATTTCCAGCCCTGGCATACTGCTTCGCTAACCAGACAGAAATCCTACTCCAATACTGGGTTCGTGACCATTTGTGGTTTGTAATTTTAGGATTTTAGATGTCTTTGGAACCACTTATTCAACAGTACATAAAAATTCTAATTAAAAGCAGTATGGTCCCCCTGATGTATTCACATAGATATCCTCCCCATGTTAACACCACACACCACCCTGTCATACGTTATCACCACCAAGCTTTATAAACTTGTAGTAACTGGAGATTATCTTCATACGGATATAAACTATGGGATTGGGCTGTATGACTTAAGGAGAAGGATAACAAAAGATAACTATTGTGCACTTGCTTTTGTATACAGCCATACCAAAACACTTGCGGAAACCAGACAACATTAAAATAAGGTTTCTCAGACCCTCTTTTCCTCCCAACAAGACAGGAGAATGCCTGTTCTAAATTGGCCACCAATAATCCTTTCCATGTGGTGGAAAAGAGAAATGTAACCTCAAACAGATACTGGTAGGAGGGAACAGCATTACAAAATCTGGGAAGGTGACTGAACTGCAGGTATCGTGCTTTGTTTCCAGCTTTGCTGCTGTGTGGTATGACTGTGGGCAAGTCACTTTTATTTAATGCTTATAAATTGCTACAAGATCTTCAGATTGAAAGGGCCACTAAAAATGAAAAGTTGGACTGGCAGTTTTACTGACTAGTCTGACCTGTAACTGGAGAGAGCTCACTCTGCATCAGCTAGTTCATTGTTTGCTAGTATTTACACCAACCACATGCCACAGAACAGAGCTTCAGAGAGCAAAGAAATTCTCAGATAAATAAATAGCTCTTCACATAGGCAAAAACAAATGAATTGAAAAAAATTACTGTTGATATTTGAATGAGTAAGATTGATGCAGAAAAACTACACAGAAAAAGAGCACCGTTGCTTTAAATTCAGTGCCAACACCCAGGTTGCCAGCAACTGATGCCACTAACTCATTTTTGCACTTTAATGTTAAATTTCTTATGGGACCACATCACCTAATTAGAGGAATTGATAACTGCACTGTTCCATAATGAGGCCAATACATTTCAAAGTCATTAAAGATAACCAAGGCAATAAGTCTGTGTTTAAGCGGCGCTTCCTTAGATTTCACAGCCTGCATGTCGCTAGCATAGGAAAAAGCAATCCCTGCCTAGTCAACTGTAAATGCTGGGTTATTGGAATCTTTAAAACAGGCAGCAAGGAGAAAATTACATGGCCAAATCTCCTTTTTCCAGTTAATGAAGAATTAAGACTCCCATTTACCATATTAGAAGGTTCATCAGAGGTCTCTACTCTCCATAGCTTGTGTTTGACAGCAGTGTCAATTTATCTGAGTCAGAACGCAGAAGTGCATGACAGTACGTCATTCATAACTGTCACATCTACTTATCTCTCTCATTGTCACACTGCTAACGAAATTCAGGCCATGTTTTTCTGATCATGGCCTCTTAAAGGGAAAAGGATCTCCTTACCTCATCACAGTAAACTGACTGAATCGTGGCTCTAAAACTAGTGTGCTAACAAACAGCCACACAGTTATAGTTAAGGATAGATCATACAATCTTGTAGAATGAGGGAAGGAAAAAATAGCATTTCCCAAAGGCAGGCTTCCAGCAAGACTGTCCCTGGCTTCAGAAGTAAGAGACATTAGGTTTTGGTGATAATTACTAGAGGGATGGCTTTATTTAATACTCTACCTTGTGTCTGTAAGATGTGTTCAGGTACATTTGGCATCTAAGTGAGAAAAGTAGAGTGACTTTATTGGAAGTCAATGGTCAAACTTCTGATTGCTTCAAAAGCACAGGATGGATTTCTAGAACTGCAACAGATTAAGAAATCCATAAAATTAACATTATAGCATTTGTTATTTTGGCTAAGGGAGAAGGTAAGTGGTCTATCAAAAGTGTCTCAAAAGATCTTCTGCTGTAGGAACATGGACATTCTAAAGAAGGCCAGAAATTCTTTTCTGCAATTCAAAGAAGCATCCCACTAAAATAAAAATAAAT
The DNA here is from genome assembly GCF_900496995.4 of Aquila chrysaetos chrysaetos. Taxonomy (NCBI): domain Eukaryota; kingdom Metazoa; phylum Chordata; class Aves; order Accipitriformes; family Accipitridae; genus Aquila; species Aquila chrysaetos. Next base: position 32,674,261 of record NC_044013.1, read on the forward strand.
AAATCTAAACTTTAGGCACAACTGAAAAGGTAAGTTAATATTTACGGAAGACACAGCAACAAAATCACCTGAGAAAACAAATGGAACAAAGCAGCATTGACAGGAAGGGCTATGATTGAAAAAAACTGTCTGCATAAATATTATGAATGTACACAGCTGTAGTGTAAAGCGAGAATGCAAGAAATAGTCATGTTTTAAGAAAGAAGCTTCCAGAATTGTGTCATCCTCTCCCCCATAAGAAACGTTCGTCTTCCCTCTAATCCCAGCTGTTCAAACAACCTAGAAGAGGGAGGGACCTAGCCTGATCCAAGTAGAGCAATTCCTATCCTTAATATTTGTTTCTCCTAATGCATCTTTCCAGAACATTTTAGATACAATCGTTCTGATAAACTCAATATCCCTCTTAACTACCTAGCCCCTTCCAACTCCACTGCTCCTGGATGGTGATGAGATGTAATCCATGCACCAGTACCCTCAACTGGGGAAACTAAAACAAGCCTTCCCAGTGCCCTGCCCTGTAGGTCTATTCAAAGCCTTCTGCAGCCCAGAGGACAATGAGGCTCAAGAATTTTTCTTCTAAATTAAGACTCAAAAGCACAACCCTTTCCTGCTATTCAGTGCCACTTCTATAGGAAAAGGACCCCTCAGTTACTGCACCACCAAACTTCCTGAGATTTACAGGACAATATGATTTACCATAGAAAAATATGTATCTGCCTAAAGAGCAGAGGTTAAGCAAGCACCATTTTGTATGTGGAACTTGGCTGCTGGGTTTTATGAACATGGAAACCAGGCTGTAGTCAGCACTGGAAGGAAGCACTGTCCTGTGTTTAAGGGCAAATAAATGATTTAGTTTGTTCTGAAGAAAGCTATTTTCCCCAATCAGAGACTCTAAAAATACAACTGGAAAGGAAAGTGGATTCACACCATAACATGAGTTTTCAAGAAACTAACACAGCGGGGTTCAGGTGCTAGGGAATGAAAGGATTTGAGAAATTCTTGAAGAGGCTGGTCGTATAAATTTGAGAAGTAGTTTCTCTTCCGAGAAAACTTTTCTTTCGCAGTATTTCATGAGAGGGCTGGTTGTTGTTTTTTTTTGGGTTTTTTTGGTTTTTTTGGTTTTTTTCACTAGAGCTATCATAATAGAGCAGAAGGAAAATGGTGCCCAATTGGATCAAATTACTGGTGAAACAATGCAAGTGAATGTGCACTTAGGTCTTCAGTTCTGAAAACTTCAAGAACTAAAATAAATTGCATGACCCCCTGGTAACTTCCACTAGAACTTATGGGTACAAATTGTTTGCCTCAAGCTGGGTGAAATATACATTCAAATTCAGGCTCTTGAAGGAAATTATTAAGTAGAGCCATATTAGCTTTCTCTGAAGCATACTCGTTTTCTATATTGCCACTGTATAGACCAATTATGTTACCTTTCCATGCTGAGAAATGATTGTTCTGCTAACACAGTTCTGGTAAAAATCAAAAGCACTACATTTTTAACCTTGGGGGATTTTTGTTATTGCTGCTCCCTTGCTAGTTCCTTCAAATGGAAAACATCTTCCATTAATCTAAATGCAAAATTTGTTCAGCTTTCGAAAGTTACTTGAAAAATGTTAAGCACAAAGCAATAAACTTTTTATGCTCTTAAGACCACTAATGCTTTGAGCTTCATATTCATTTTGAAGAAATGAACATTTTATGGTTCACAGAGGAATAGCTACATGAATAATATCTGAGATTATAATGCATCTAGCAAAAAAAGATTAAGTTTATGTAAACTATTTAATCAGACGTGAAATTTTCTCCAGAGGATAAAAAATTCTGACCTTATTTAAGTTTACTTTAAAAAATACCACTATCACATTTCCACCAAGGGAACCCAGCGATTTCCCCATTTATGTTGTATAAATGTTCATGGAATCGAGGGCTAACTGGATACCACAACCCCTAGGAAGCAAAAGTAACTTAAGAGATGTACGACATCTGCGTGGTCTTCCCATAGAAAATATTTCATATGAAGTGTGACTGTAAACAGTAGTGAAGGGGTTTCATACCAAGAGCCCATTATGGCCCTGATGGTGATCGACCAGTTCATCACAAGGGAGATTTTTCAGCAGAGAAGCTTCAATTCACACCAGTGTCTTATTTTCATCCATGATTTTTAACATTTTTTCAACAGAGATCTGTTCTGTAACTGTCCTTTACCTCTTTTAGCACTACTGCCTGTTGCAGGAGCTCTCCACACCCTCACATTGCAGGAATTTTTTCCCAGGTTTAGTAAACCGGGTAGTCTATCCCAGGAAGTGTCTGTCTAGAAATGTTTAGTAAGTAATTGGTTTATTAAAGAAATGCAAATGTGTGTATGCTTAAAATGTTCAATTAAAGTAGATTTTATGTAAGCTAAAGTAATTCTAGGGAAGCCAGATGATTTGTACCCAATTAAACTGTACCTCAATTTGGCCCTCATTTCTGCTGATATCCAAAGTAAAGCTCTTGAACTGTTTCAAATTAAATTAAGGAAAATCTTGGCATCCTAATTGTCAGCCCAGGTGCATTTATTTTTCTATTAAAAACAGAAAATTAAGGACCTTTTGTAAGTACAATATTTTATGGTTCCACTATGGGTTTTGTGTTCCATATAACACACTAATGAAAAATCCTCATGCAGAAGAATCCTGAAAAATCAATAGGCTGGATATGAAATAGTAATGCAGCTTAAACAACAACATGATTATGAATAACCTATTTTCAAGCATTATCACTTGGACGTGGTTTGCGAACAAATGATGACCAGGCTATGGGGAGTGTGATGTGATTATTTTCTTTAACCTATATTTGAAAGCACCTGGGTGTAAACTGTCATATCCCTGTAACAGAGAATACCAAGCTGGTTTGGAAGCCTTTTGATTTTGAAGCAAATGTGAACTAGTGAACATTCAGCCTTTTCTTGCTCTCTTCATTCCAGCAAATTACCCACTCAAGTCAAAGAGGTAAACAGAAGATACTCTACACTCTCACCCCTTACGGATACGCATTACCACTGTACCCTGTGGAAGTCTTCCTTTTCCTTTCTCATAGTATTCAGTTCGCTCAACAAAGAACTCGATTATAAGTTCAGTATCAGCTCAAGTGTTCACTCCCGCGTTGGTGGCACCTTGGACTTCCCCCATAGGGAAAAGTAAAAAATGCATGTGGGTTCTCTTTTCCTTGCGAGTCCTTCTTACCTTCTACAATGTTAGAGAGATAATGTGTTATTTTCAGCAGGGAGATAGCACATCTCCCTTGACAATCTCCTGGCTAGTGTAACTGCTAAAACCATGAGGTGTGGTAGGCTGATATACAGGCCTGTGCCTCTGTAATATTGCAGATAAATCACTTGCTAGCAAGAGGAAGAATCAGAGCTGTCTACAAAATTTTGTTGCATTAATAAGAGAGAAGATGAAGGAACAGCAAAACTGCTCAGAATGACATATCCACAAATGTAATTTTGAAGATTTTAAAAGCAGGAAGGTAATGGACATATTGGGGGGGATACATATTCGGGGGAGGGTATAGAAGAGAAAACAACAGCAAGACATTTTTCAAGAAAGTTGCCATAAAACTTGACATATAATTTGGATGCCATTTGAAATCCTTTCCATTTCATGACCCTACCAGAGAGCTCCGACCACGCCACTCACATTGTACGAAAACCCAGCCATTTTGCTCAAACTATCAACAGTACAAAATGGCTACACAAGGCGGCATCTGCCACAGAATGATTGGTATTAGGCATAACTCATTATTCTGACAAGAATCTGGCACACGAGCAAGCGATCTGGCATGAGAACCGATGAGATAAGGATTTGGCATAACCACCGGTAGGATATGAATTAAGCTCAGTGTCAACACAACGCACATGGTTTCCTCTCCATGGACATGCCAAATCCTTGACACAATAATGAGTTATGCATGATGCCAATCACTGATTGTCAGTTCAATTGCACATCTCTTTTCTGATGCCATCAAACTGCAGGGGGATCCAAAGTTAAGAAAAAACTTTGCTGTGAGTTTTGGTGGGGGTGATGGACGTGACAGCACATGTGGAGGATGAAGCCTGCTCCCCCTCACCCCTTGCAGGCCCACAGGAAGCAGGAGAGCCCACTGTGCAGCCATGGGGGATGTATTTATGCAACAACGCTGAGAGTGTTGCACGTCCAAGTCTAATGAAACAAACTGCCTGAGAAAATGATGAAGCCAATGACTGACAACTGCCTTGTTACATTAGAAATCCAGTCTTAAACAACCCTTTACTCAAAAACGCTCAAGTTTGTGTTTCACCTTGTGTGTGCAAGTAGCCCCTTTCATGTGGAAGGAAACGTTCCCAGCAGTGGAGTGAAGCAAAACCACGTACATTGGCAGCATGGAAGGGAAAGATTATTACTTTCTGGTACCCTCTGTGGAGGGGAAGGAGCAGGCAGGAGGTGTTTCTGTCAGCTATCATATGGCTTGGGCCTACAGGCAACCAGCGGGTCTCCTCTGCCCTACGAGGGCCCTCCACCCCAACGCCTCCTCACCCCATGGCAGGTAACATCTCACCCTTCTGCCACAATCCAGAAACTAAACACAAAATTAAAACTGCTGCCCTCCCCAGAGCCCAAGGGCTCCCCTCTTCCCCATACCTCTCTCCCCTCAGGCAGGCACACCGCTGTCCGCCCACCACTGTCTCCCCAGCTGGTGGAGCTGTGAGCCTCCCCTCTCACTACAGGCCCCACACTGTCCCAACTGAGCCCCCACCCCAAATACCCCCCCCACACCTCCAGATATGCCCCACTTACCCCTCATCCTCATCCCCACAGCCCTTCTTAAGAGTCAGCCCTGGCAGCCGAGTTTTCTCCTCCAGCCTCACCACCTGCCCAGCTCAAACAACAGGAAGCTACGTGCCTCAGAGACAGGACCCAAATGCTAATCTTCTGAGACTTTAAAGCAGCAGCAATAAATTTAATCTGCAAAAGTCAATTAGAATCTTTTTATTTACGTCCTCTGTCTCCATCAAAACCACAAAAGGCCAGTTTTTTCACCATGTGTTAAAAGTCATGGCTGTCCTCATGCTGGCAGTGACACCTGCCTTTGCTAACACCTGAAGCAGGGATCCCTAAAAACTTCCACCAGCACTGCCAGAGACAGCGCACACAAAGGAAATAAATGCATGACTTTCTATACTATATCCTAAAACTTTACATAAAAGGACAGGGAAAGGATGATGGTTGCCACAGAACTAAATTAAACAGTACACAAATATAGGTTGTGTGGAAAGCGAGCTGGGCTATGCTTAATCTTGTTATGTCTATGACGCAGTGCCCTAAACTAAATGACAGTAGATAGAAATGTCTCTTAATACCTGAGGTTGCTTCCGAATTTATTAAAGATGAACAAATGCAAAAATCCCCTCAGTAAGAAAATATCATGTATTAATAAAATGCCAGAAAGTGCTGCATTAAGGCCTAGACCTTGCAGTCATTTACTCTTAACAGATTATTTAACTCAAAGACTTTGGTGAAAGCAATTCCACCCAAGTTGGGCTTTCCCTTCTTTATTTTACTATAATTTACACAGGCAGGGGAGTAAAATGTGCAATTTTTTTTTTTTTCAATGACAATGGAGGACTCCCAAAAAACCTCTTTCCCTTTCCTGTCTCCTCAAAAGATGTGTACAGATTTTGGCAATTATTTTATCCATTTCTGAAACTTTTAATTCATATCTAGAATGAACCCCAACCCTCCAGAAGAAAAATAAGTAGTCTGAGGTTCAGAAACTCAGAGGCACAACGCTTCTGTCTTAGAAAACACTCTGGTTTACTAGAAGCTTAAGTCAATCTAATCTTGTTATGAAAAGACTGGATGGCTTAAACAACCCATAATGAAAAATTGAGCCTCTTGCCTCTTAATTAAGTATTAAAACTCACCCCAGGTTGATAGTGTTTGAAAGGCAAAAGCATCTGATAACTGTATGGTGACCAATGTGACCTAAGTTTGGTGGTCTCACCCTGCTCGCAATGGAGCAGAGCTTGTGCATCACAAGAATTGCCACCAAATCCAGCAGTCTCAGCCAAGAGGCCAAGTGCTGAGCGGAGCCTGGTCGACCAGGGCAAAGAACAGAGCCTGTGCATCCATCACCGACTTTTCCGTGGACTTGTGTCCTCTGGACAGTTGACACAGTACCTTTTCTTAGTAGCTACTTGTCGTGGTTTAACCCCAGCCAGCAACTAAACACCACGCAGCCGCTCACTCACTCCCCCCCACCCAGTGGGATGGGGGAGAAAATCGGGAAAAAGAAGCAAAACCCACGGGTTGAGATAAGAACAGTTTAATAGAACAGAAAAGAAGAAACTAATAATGATAATGATAACACTAATAAAATAACAACAGCAATAATGGAAGGATTGGAATGTACAAATGATGCGCAGTGCAATTGCTCACCACCCACCGACCGACACCCAGCTAGTCCCCAAGCGGCGATTCCCCGCCCCCACTTCCCAGTTCCTATACTAGATGGGACGTCCCATGGTATGGAATACCCCATTGGCCACTTTGGGTCAGCTGCCCTGGCTGTGTCCTGTGCCAACTTCTTGTGCCCCTCCAGCTTTCTCGCTGGCTGGGCATGAGAAGCTGAAAAATCCTTGACTTTAGTCTAAACACTACTTAGCAACAACTGAAAACATCAGTGTTATCAACATTCTTCTCATACTGAACTCAAAACATAGCACTGTACCAGCTACTACGAAGATAGTTAACTCTATCCCAGCTGAAACCAGGACACTACTCAATGGGAAAAATAAAACAAGAACAACAGAAGAGAATAAAAATGAAGGACAAACTTTTCCCTGATGACGTTTCCTGCTGCTCTGTTTAGCATTCTCTCTTCATTGCTGCCCTCAGCACAGCGGCTCCCGCGTGCCCTTCCTCAACCTCTGCAGTTGTTATTGCTCAGCGCAACTACAGCATCAACATTGTCAAACAATTTTGCAATGACACTACGTCTCAGACAGTGTTCGGCCACCACCAACAAGTAGTGAGTAACCTGTGCTGACAACACATTACAGCCCTGCCATAACCAATCACTGTCTAACTGAAGCAAAATGGCAGCTAAATTACAACAGAATATATAACAGCATGTTTATTAAACTGGCATAGCAGTCTGCTAAACAAAACAAAACAGAAGTGAGGATACTGGCAACACGAGTCAGAGCTACAAACCAGCAGTAATTTAAATGCCTTTATGTTAGATGAGATTTGGCAAAAGATTGGGTTTTAATTTTGTTTTTTAAATTTCAATCAAAAGCATCCAGTAACAAGAAAATGATTTATTGGAAAGTTATTGAGTACAAGGAAAACAAATTTCAAGAAGGACTCCAAACAGGATAAAACATGGAGAATATAAAAAGGCTACATTTGACCTGTCAACATGAGAAAGTCCCAGATTTTTTATTAAAAGGGGGCAGTAGGGAAGACAACCTGCTGTTTAGGGAAGCTGTATATTTAATTTTAGTGCCTATAATGGCATAGCCCATGACTATAAGGTATTATTTAAGACCTGTCATGCTATTTCCTTGGAGGGTATCTCTCTGCACTTTCACAGTATGTTGCAGTTTGCTAGTCTCTGTACAATTTAAGTACTGTTTACTGATTATTATTGAGTATGGGACAAAATTCACCCTCTCTGGACCAATAAATATAAGCTTTATACACAGAGTAGCAAGATGTTTCAACTGCTGCTTGCCATCATATGATTCAATGAACATACACTTTAAGAAAATGGAAACAAAACAAAACAACCAAACATAAGAGTCACGGTTTATTAACACAATATACTGCAAATCTAATTAGAAGTCAAATACGCAATACCCTCATCAAAATCCAAATGTTCTTTACAGAAACATCAAGGAAGAAGGGGCATACAGGGGACGATACCACAAAGGTAATCAGAATTCATCTTCTGGGACTCATACCCTATTACTTGAAGCTCATTATCAGTACTCCCTACAGTAAAGCAACACCTAGAGACCACATCATTAGCTTCCTACACATGCATTACCCCATAGTTCGAAAAACTGTAACAAAAAGTCCCACCAATACACAAGAAAAATCAGATTTTTCATTCTGCGTGATGTAAGCCTGCCAAAGTTTTAAAAACAAAATGCTATGAAACAGCTTCAAAACCTTGTAAAGATGGGACTGACCCTTTCTAAATATGATTGTAGCCTAGTAATGAATGTAGCCTAGGTATTACACTATTCTAACATCTAGATTTTGTCTGTAAATACTTCTTTAATAATACAGCCATGGTTGCTTCCTTTTTCTTTTGAATTCTTTGTCTGCTGATCAATCCCTCTCTGTCGACTGGCAAAACATATTTCATTAAGTGACTAAATATAACTGACTACTCTGAAACACATCATCTAATTAGTTGAAGGAAAACACTATCTCTTCTCTACATTAACTATCCGAAAGAAAGACAGGAAACTTCTAGCCTAGAGGGAGAGCAGACATGAAAACAGAAATGGTCACCTTGAGTTTTACATGCTATACAGTACAGGAATATTCTCAGTCAAAAGCAGTTGAAGAAAATAACTACCACAATATTCAAGGAAATAAATACACCTCATTGAAATACAGTTACAGAACACACAGGCTTACGAAATTGTCAAAACCTAATTCCAACCAATAAACAACAAACCATTCCAGGTGCAACTAGCACCTTCCTCTTTTACTGTGACGATGAGGAGAAAAGGGCTACTGAGCAAACAGAGGTAACTCTGCAAGATGGGAACGAAGGAAGTGGTTAGTGCTACAACAATACTATACTCTTATTTCTTTCAGAACCCACCTTGCAGTACTCTATGACCTATAAAAGTCTCTGTTCCATTTATTAGGTTTCACTGTCAGAGGTAATAGTGACAGTGACTAATGCATAGTGTCTAGTGCTTCTATGCTGCTCTCTATATCTCAAAAGAAGCAAAAACTATGATACAGTGCGATGTAATGACAATCATCCTGCAGACCACTAAAGACATTAACTTGAAATACCAGAAGTCATATCTGTTGTTATAGGTCAAGGGAACAGGATTTGGTAATAAACAGGACTCAAAAGCACTAGACCTCTCCTAGGATCCAACCTACTAATTTGCTGAATTTTCTTTTCGGTTGCATCTATTAACTGGGGAAAAGGAACGGTATTATGCAATTGTTCTACTGTCACCCTGATAAATGAGCTAAGACTCAGGGATAGCATGTGGTTGATGCCAGGGCAAGTTCAGTCCCCGATAGTGACAAACACACACCTTCTGGTCCTTAACTTTCATTTCCACCCCAGTGACCGGGCAGTGTCATATCCTCAGCAACTATTTATCTGCTTCAGCCATGCCAGTTTGCATGCTTGGAGCCTTTGCCTATCTGCCTGTAAACTGAGCTGGAGCTTGTGCCCCACACAGGGCTGTTGTTACCCTAGGGGAAAAAGGTCTGGGCAGGACTTTGTGCAGCACCACTCTGGGTACCTCGACAGACAAACCACAATCTGGCTGAGACAATTTCACACTACCTTTTTCAGGCACTCGCTACCTGCCAGTCCTGCCACACACACAGCATGCTAACTAGCCCTTTCTTCTCGGCATGTACAGAGAACAGGCAATTAAGTGAGCTCGATTGCTTCAGAGATAAGATGATCATACCTATTCTGGTACTTTTATGGTGAACAGAAAGTTCACAATAGCACAAAAGTCCTAGACATGGCTGAAAAAAAGGACTGTTGAAGGCTATCTTCAGAGTTTCACATAAGCCCTGTTTGCAGGAGGGCTCAGGGTATGGATGAGAACTACAAGCACAGGCATTAGAGGTGGATGGGGACTGCAGGAGCAGGACAAGTCCTCAGCACATGTTGGGCAGATTCTGGGTATATTGCTCTTTGTAACATAGGACAAAATGTTGCTGTGCTCAACGAGTTACTTCTGTCTAGACTGGAAAGACTCCTATCTATAAAATACTTTCAGACATGCCATCAAGGGCTACCTTAGCTTCTCCTTCTCCCGTAGGACTTGCATGTTGTGTTGCAAGTCTCAGGAGCAAAACACGAGTTATCAACTCTGGCAAGATCTGCTTCCCCAATTCCTATGCCCAGCACAGAAAGCTACTACACACTGCCTTTGGGCCTAGCTCTTCATGGGGCGAGAAGCACTGGAAACACAAAAGAGGAAAGGTTCCTGGGGTTAGGAAACAAGCACGTCTGCCTGGTGTACCCCATTCCAGCTGCCACACTCCTGAGCACAGCTGCACAGCGAGTGCTCAGGAAGGCATAAAATCAGGACAAGTTGCACTGATGGGTAGAGCACTGACAGGAGAAAGACATCTCATCCGCTGTGTTGCATCTCCTGGTGCTGTTCAGTACCATGAACTACGTCACCCTAGTATCCCACCCAAGGGCTACAAGAAGTTCTCTGCATATCAGGCTGCATTTGAGTTGCCAGGCTGGTCTTTCAAATGAAATTCCCAAGGTATTGGCACAGGCCTCAAGAAATGATCATTGACCTAATAGCTACATCACTGAAATACTATCTGTTGCTAACTTTCACTAAGGCAACATCCTCATGCATTGTGCAAGTCACAGAAATCTCATTAAGCTTGAATCTGCTAATGGCTGATTAGAGAACCATACTGCAGTGGGTATGAGGCAGAACCTGAGCATCACAGATCAACCTAAAGTTCAGTGAAGCAGAAGAGAGCTGCCTTCCTGAATTCAGGGTGACCCTACACCCCAGAATACCAATAGAAGGTGAAGTAAGCTTAAGGCACTGCATTTAACAAGGCCTATATTGTGTGGAGGGGTTCCCTCCCTCACGGGAGCTGCAAACTCTTATAGTTCATCTTCAGGTAAGATACCAACGTGACCATAAATACCATATAAAACCCATGTGCATTTTCACCTGTTACACAATATCATAAATCTTCTGAAGATTTTAACTGTACATCAGAGCGCTCACATCTTCTGAGAGATTTGAAGAAAACAGTAGGGATAAACTTTGGTGGAAGCCCAAGGCATCAAAACTGAACTAGAGGGACAAGCAGTTGCACTGGGTGTTGCAGAGGCAGATGGCTCTATAGCTGTGTCTGCAAGACAACAGGCTTCATAGCCAAGGGGGAAGCCTTCAGGCCCCAAGCTTCACTTCTACTCCAGTCAGCTTAATTTACTCGCAAATCAGTACACAAGCTACAAACTGCAATAGAAGTATTTTACCATAGATGGCAAGCTGAGTTAAAAAATAAAAATACATCTAGTAAGGAACAAAACAAATAACCAATGGTTTTCTCACTGATATGCAGCTTTTTACACTACAGGTGAGGTCTAAGACTTTCAAATGAAAATAATTGTTTGGGATTTCACTTTTTTTCAGCATCCCACTGTGAGGTAGCCCATGTCCAGCCTGGTTTCAACAGGCCTCAGCACCTTTCAGAAGTCTGTACACGTAAGACATTGCAGTTTGGCCATCAGTGCTGATGCTTTTGGTTGTTACTCAAGTAGATCAGCACGTGGAATTTCTACTTAACAGGACGTTCTGACATTTCAATGCCTCTTTCCTTCCCATGTTGGAAATAAAAATCAGTATTTCAAAATTACCTGTGAAATGCTTCTAAGGAGCTTCATTTTAACAAAGGCAAATGACAAGGTTGAAGGCTGATTATCATTATATAATCTTTCAATAAAAGCATAAATTAAATCAATCCTTTCCGGTTTCCTTTCCAATCCAATGAGCTAGATCAAATCACCCTTTCCAATAAAGAAAATATGTCAAAAAATATTGACCATCTTTACTCATTACTTTGATGCACATATATGATGTGCTATTCAAATGGCAAATACACCCGCTCCTCTGCACCCTTATACATTTGTTCCTCCACATGCCATGAATTTCAGCTTGCCTTGTTGGAAATACCTGTGACTAACCTGCATGATGAAACCAATTCAAGGTGCCAGAGAGGGAAGCAGAACCCTGCATTGTTTTCTCTCCTTGCCTATTTCTCCCCCAGCCCCAACTTCTTACCAAAGAGTTGCACTTTTGTACTTTGGGGCCTCTTATTTTAATTTATGCAACAGCTTAAAACATTTTGTTAGGGCTGAGTGAGACCATCTGTGCAAGAAATAAAAGATGCCTAAGGGTAAAATAGGCAAGAGCAGTAATGCTGAATATGTGGAAGACAATCGACTGCCTATGGATTTTGTATCTACTGCTGTGACCTTTCGAACGACGGAGTACAATCAAGGGTCATTTCCATATAACGTCTGCTCCAGAAAGAAAAATTAATCCAGAACAGCGTTAGTACTTTCCAGAAAACTGGACAGCCGCAATTGCCTGTTACTTCTCAATGCCTACATACAATTTAGCATGACATTTGCATAACATTACAGAAAATCTCCTTCATCATGTCCTACAAGAAGATCTGCCAGCATTTGTTTTCCTGAGGTGAGCAGGGACTCAAGTTGATTCCGAAACATAAACTTTTTGTCAAGGATGGCAATGTTGCTCTTTAAAATGATGGATCACTTCCTACAACTCTTAAATTACCATTACAAAGCCCTGACCTTGTGTGCATTAAGTATTCCCTAAAGATGTTGAGGAATATTTTACGAGTTGTTTCATTTTGCTGTCTTCTTTCTGATTACCTTTGGGGCTTATTAAGAAAGTCTTTTTTTTTTTTTTTTAATAACTTAGAGTGGTCCAGGACTAAGAGGGAAAAAGAACCTAAATTGGGGTTGAAATATATTTAAGTTCAAAGATGAAAGAGTTTTATTTACAGAAAACAGTTTCAAGGAAAGTAGTGAGTACTTTTAACTAGGGAACCTCCTCCATTCTTTGGAGCAATTACATGCAAGTAAAGCACACAGATGGAAAGTTTTGTCTCACTGTCGACCTTATATTCTGGAAAAGAAAAATCAGCTTCAAGATGACAGGTGACAATGGGCCAAGTTAATCAGTGGCATAGGCTGGTTTTCAGAGCTTGAGGCACAAGGGTACATGGGAACACTTTCAAGAAGGAACACTTCAGGCCGGGAAAAGGATGTACCTGGAATCACTATCAGAAATCTTCAGAAAAGGCACTGATGGAAAAACTGCTTGCTATTTAATGGGTTAAACTCTGCTTGCAGACAAAGGATGATCTATACATCCTTGAGTAGTAAAAAAGAATCAGGTACCTTCATACATAATTTCATAATGTACCATTCCAGAGAATTCAGAATCCTGGTTTTCGGCTTGTGCTATTCCCATGCCCACATAAACATGACAGTCAACAAAATTAAGACATCTTTTTTTTCTTGAAACCTTTTCTATCCCCTGTAGAAGTATCCAGGACTAGGAGGCAGAAAGAACCCAAACTGAGGCTGGAATATATCGCTAGGAACTGGACATCCTGCATTACAAAATGGCTTAGAATAGGAGAAACGGTATCATCACCCCGTCAGAACTCAGCAGTCGATGTACATGTAGTGGCACAAAGGGACAAGTGGTGATGCTGTCATGCAGCTCCTTCCCCTCATAGAAACTTTGAATTTAATGATTTGCTACAAGTAGAGGTGCAAATAGATTGCTAACTTGGCAGTTCATGTGGTGTTTTTATTAATTCCTGCATGACTCCTCCCCTAACAATATCCTGGTGATTTATGTGCTGTAGTTATTAAATGTGGGTAGTACAAAAAAAAAAAAGCCAATTTTTTAACAACTGCATGGTTTTGTTCTACCCAAGAACAGAAGACAAAGTAATCTGCAATAGGTAAGGCAACTAATGGCTTGTGGACTGGATTGCTCAGAAAGCTGATAATGGCCTCAGCGGTCAGTGGTCTGTATCTGACCAAGGTCAGTAGTTACTCCTATTTGACAGCTACTCTCCAAATTACAATTTCAGATTTTCTACAGGGCAAGTATATACATGCCTGTAACTGCAAACAGAACTTCCCACAAACAGGCAGCTTGAGCAGCCGAAAGAATGCAGAGGCTGAGAAAGCCTTAAGTCAAAAGTAATCGTATGCAACTTCAAGGCTGAAGGAATACTGGTGAAACAGTACATACAGCACCATGCATAACCCAACACATTTGCCCTGCTGCATTTACCAAATGAAAAACAAACTCTGTTTGATAGCATCATCAGTATTGTAGTTATCAAAAACCAAACCAAAACCAAACCGAAACTGTATTGACACCACCACCACCAACAAAAATCAATCTGTGGAATTTAGACTATGAATGTGAACGAAAAGAAATCTTGAATCTGAAAAAGCATTATGCATCTATTTTCCTTATTTTACTGGTTACAGCTATCTCCCTAGCAACATATGTTTCAGTGAACTAAAGCTTTGCCATTAGAAACAGGTTCCTAATTAGGAGCTTATAATAATTTATAAACTGGCAGCTGTGGCACAAAACTAGCTGACCAAAATCTAACGATTAGAACAAATAAAAACCCCACCCGAAAAGCCAGTAAAACAAACAGAAAAAACCCAAACCACCAGATTTTGATCCTGAATTTCTGCAGCATACACCTGCACATTCTGCATCTCAGCTGGCCTGTGTGGGAAGGAGCTCCAAATGACAGGAGATCTGTGGCATGCCATTAAGTGGACTCAGTAATAAGGTCTAATGCCAGTGTTGTTTTGCCAGGAGCAGAAACAAACATATCTGGGAGATGCTTGTTTGTTGTAGGCAATGCTAAAATTATCTTGGCTCCTTCTAATGGGATGGAAAAGCTTGTGTCATTTGGGCAAGTGACTAAAATGAGGTAGTAGGAGGTCCAAGTGCAGGATGGAGTCTCTCCTTTAATGATTCGTTCATCATCACAGGGAGCAACAGCCTCAAGTGCATGCCCTATTGAGGAGATATCCCAACCGAGCCAAAGCTGAAATTCCACGCAGCTCTCTAAGCCTGATGGAGACACATAATGAAATACAATCCTGTCAAGCTTGGCCCCTGGGTAACATTTTCACTTCTACATTCCATTTTCAGTTTAGGTCGAGATTTTTAAGAAGACAGCAAGCAGCACTCCAGTCCCAGGTGACAAGATCTGCTCAGATTTAGTCTTTGAATGTTGCAAATTAAATTCCCTCATCAGGCCTCTAATCACTCTTACCAGATGGGGCTTGTGCTCAATTTTGGATCCACAGGAAATTTAATGGTTATTGTTTCTGTTTAAATAGGAGATTATTGCATTTTAATAAGTTCTCTTTGGGACTTGCAGCAACAATAGAGCACTATGAATTACTGTAGATAGCTGTTACTGCATGCTGGGGAAAAATCAAGTTACTAAGTGTGACAAGTTGCTTTTTCTTCCCTTCCAGCAATCGCTCGGAGTGTATTTACCACCAAATTAAGTATGTGCCGTGGGGATAATATTTTTATCCTGCCGAGGGGGGAAGGCGCTTGTCTGTGGATTTTCATTAAAATGACACATCTGTTCAGCAATTTCACAAAGTAATTCTGCTGAAAGTTTTATCAGCTAATTTTAATTATTCACTCCAGTGGGTTGAATACAGGATTCATCATGTTGAATTAATACATTTGACGGGAATTTCACAAAGAGGGGGGAGAAAAAGCAATCAACAAATTGAATTGTCATGCAATATGGATTAAATTGAGATTCTTTAATTAGGATAAGCCTGAGATTTGGTATTTTGAAGGTATTAGAAAGCTTAGCAATACAGTGGTAAAGATTAAGAAAATGCAATTAAATATTACACTTTGGACACAGGCAGCATATCATGTGAGCAGAAGACAAGGGTCCTCTTTTTAGCAGCCCAGTTAGTAGTGTCGGTTTCAAGAATTTCTGCATGTCTGAGTTACCAGGGATGTCAACCAGGGAGGACTTCTGTCGGACAAAGCTGAGCTAGAAGAAGGGAGTCTTGTAAAGGAGACTGTCCTTCCAAATGATGGAACTGTACTTATCTTTTAAAAAATACTTCTAATATAATTGCCCACAGACTATGAATCATCATACTATGTTACATTTCAGTTTATATATAAAAACACACATAGACTGGGTCTGAAGTCATACAGACTCAGTTTGACAGGCAAATTAGAAATGTGAGTGTACATTTACAAGAAGCAGCAGAAATGAAGTCAGACCTCCAGATCAGTATGATTGTGGGTGACAACTGGCAGGCAGATTTTCCTGGATTAAATGTCCCTATTGGACTGATGCAGTTTTGTTTAGCTGTAAACCATAAATAAAATTGAAAATATTTTCTTAGTGGAATCAGTGAAAGTACATACAGAAATTTGTATACTTACTAAAAGGTAAGTAAGAGAACTGTGTGCCACATAAGATCTTCTGCTAATTTGAATTCTGTTACTACTTCACCTCCAAAGCCAGGAGACAGGATTACTGAGTTCCAACTAGTTCTAAACAAATCCAGAGGCCCTGACCCTCACTGGGAAAACTGCTGTGAATATGCTGATACATGTTGATGATGAGTTGGCTGTAAGCAGTATGACAAATTGCATAACAAAGAAATATTTGGCAGCAACAGTATGCTGCATTTATCTAACTACATATTTTAATGTGTTATTATGGCTGCTTTTTTCCACTGCTTATATCGTATCCTGAACATACACTGAAATCACGTCTGATCTTAAAACTCACCAGTGACCGTGCTCTCTGGTGACAACCTAATATCATGATGCCATATTGCAACATGCTGTATGTTTGCTGCAAATGGAACTTTTAAATATACACAAGAACTCCAAAACTATTGAATTTCAGCAGGCTACGTCTATAATTTACCTCTAAAAGAACAGCAATTTCATCAACCTTTCAAATTCAATTCAATTCTTTTCCTCAAGAATAATGTTTTAATATACTATCACACTATGATTCAAATCCAGATGAACGTATGCCCATCTAGCCTTAACAAAATCAGTCATGTTACCTAACTTTAGTCATTCAAAATTTAAATGTCTAATCCAAACTAGTCATCTGAGCTTTCTCTATAGACAAATGAAAGAGCTAGACATCATTAGAGGATAGCTCAACTCACCTTTCATAGACATGTAGCTAAAGAGAGGATGGGTCATTCTTTGGAGGCGATTCTGTCTGTGGACAGGATACAGAGAGATCTGGAAAGCTAGTTTACACTAGACATTTCTGATTCTTGCTCCTCGCATCCTTCCTGTATGTATAACCTCACTTCTTTTCTGGACTTGGTACCCAATGATGCATCATACATGGCCATATATGTCAAGGTTGTCTGCCTCAATCCAAGTTTCTGCTTCACTTCCCAGTCTGTCTATCCTTTATCTTGCTCCTGACCAGCCTTCCCGACCTCATTCTAGCTCACTCCCTCCTTCTTACAGCTCCAAATTTGCAGTGGGTTTCCCAACCTGCATTTTGACCTCAGCGTTCTGCCTTGCTCTTTGGATGGATGCTCTTTGGAGCATCCTTTTGCTCCTCCATTTCCTTGCATCAGTTTGGCATTTCAGTGACTGTGGCTCCTACATTTCTGACCTGACCACATGTGGAGCTAGCAATAGCACTACAACTGTATAAGCACCAAGAAGCAGGATTTACCATGAGCTTCCATGGAGAACATTTGGAAAGCGCTCACACTGCTTCCAGTACCTGAAGTTATCATTACATTTCGCTGTTTCAGGGAGGAACAACAGCTAGCTTAGTGCCATCTGAGGGATCTCTAATCAGTGCTTCATTGAGCCATACAAACACACCATATATTCTACTAGAGGTATTTACAGCCTTTTATACACAGCATGAGTTAAGTGTTTGTTACATACGTGTCCCTGCAGGAGACTTCCAGGGCAAGCAGGTGTATAGTGCTTCCTTTTTCATCCCTCTGAGCATGGATTGTATTCTGTTTACACCTGTAAATTATGTGGACAACAGCCTTTTCTGTAGCACAGACAACACATGACATGGCATAGCCTGAGCTCCAATGGCAAAACACCCTTTGTTCCCAAAACTGGGGAAGCCCATTCATGGCAGCTGTTAGGAACAGTGTTTGGTGCTTGCTGTCCCTCAAACTGTGTGTGGTTATTACCTGGGAGAGTACTAACTGGCACAAACCATAAGTTTGGTTTCTTTTCTTTGAATCGCTGAGATAACTTTAGAAAAGATCTAAAATGAGTACATTTCCATAATGTTAAAATTTAAAGAACTTTTTCTCCTTTTAAAAAATTAAGAATTTTACTTAAACTAGGTCTCAATTTCCTCATCTGTGTATTAGGGACAGTAACAGAGACAGTCACTACTGGCACAGCAGAACTCGGTACATTAATGTTTCAAGGTGTCAAAAATCAAAACTTGGCTACAGGAAGGCATATGGAAAGGGCAGATCAGTTTTTCAGGCTTTTAAAACAAACAATAAACAACAACAATAAACCCCCCATACCCAAATCTGTTACACTGTCATGTCTGCTTTATTCAGTTTTATGTAGCTCTGAAGTGGGTACCGCAGAGCCTGAAGTACCTATGTGTTAGCACCCACATCCCTAGAGGGTTCATGCACAGCACCAAGAACTGCCTCCAGCCCCAGCTTACTGGGGCAGGAGAGACAAGGGCTTTGGCCCTACCCTACCCCAGCATTGTACCTGCTCTTTTCCTCAGACAGTCACTTTTCTGAAAGGCACTTTCTAATATCTTTGTCTACCGTAAATACTAAGTAAAGGGTAAAAGAAAGAAGCCAGCAAGATCCAGAGAGCTGTTTGGAAATAGTCAGAATTGCAGACACACACAGGCATTGCCCTCCACTGTGACTTGAGAGAAGAAAAGGGAATCTTTTCAAACAGCATAAACTACCCATCTTGAGAGAGGCCAATGGCACCCCTAACTTCACAAAATGAATTTCTTAACGATTGAGCTGCTGACGTGACGTACAGCTTTGAGCTTCAAAACCACCCATTTTCAACATGTTAATCTGTTTTATTTCATAGGGAAAAGACTAACTTTCCTTTAAGGTACCATGTTGACTGTAGGGATGAAGTTTTAATTCCTGTTAATAAATGTTTTCAAACATTTTCTGTGTGATCCCAGGCAGGTTTGGAGATTTCTAAAAGCATTTATCATTCTGCCATCTCTGCTTCTAAAAATTAATGAAAATTTTACCATTCAGTGGACGAAGCATTAGGCCAGTTCTGAACTCTGGGTTTTACTGAATTCTTACTTTGTTATTTCTCCAAGGCGTTGACAGAATCAATTTATGCCTGAAAACATCTTTGAGACTCCTGAAGCACTGTAACTCTGAATGACAAATATTTTTATTGTGAGCAATTTTTAAATAGTCAGCAATTTAACAAGTTGTACAGTATCCAGAACACTGATGCCCATTCTGATCAAAACTTCTAATTATTATTTCAGTAGAAATACTAAGTAAATTATTACAGTGACAGATTTTTCATGCTTGAAATCCTAGAAATTCGACATCTAAATTAACTTTTGTAATACAGTGGTCACTGAGTTTTGGAAAAAGGCCACAAAGCTTTGATTTTTGTGTAAATTATTTACTTCATAATCACCAAATGAATCACTTGTTGAAGAATTGACACAATGTACATTTCACATCTATGGAACTGACACAATGCAGTTGTCAATTTTCATACTGATATAGGTCTCCAATTGCATTTCACACAGGAGTTTGTTAGGAAAAGCTTAATGTGCCGTAAATAGCTCTGCTATCCAAGCTAAAATGCAGCCTCACAACTGTGGATCCTTCACAATGAAACAAATAGCTTCTAGAAATCCTTACTACACTTTTATTAGCATCCTCATTAAAACAAATAAACAAAAATAATGCAGATGCAAACATAACTCATCTCTCTCTTTGCACGTAAAAAAATAATTACTTTGTGAATGGAAAAATTTGATGAAAAGCTGAAGATTCGGTCAAAACCTTCAAGTTTATCAGACTGCAATTGCATCCCCGAAGTTGGCTGCTGCAGAGTTCAAAGATTTGAAGGCCAGGCTTCAATTACACTGGACTGTTTACACATTTCTTTCTCTCCCTGCCCTTCTGCTGCCCCTATGCTCAGATGTCATATTACCCTTATCAGCAGATTAAAAAACCTCTTTGCAGAAACACTTATCTCTATGATACCAGTGATGACACTTAAGCTTCAACTTTCCTATTTAACACTCCATGTGCCTTACTGATATCATCCTGGACAGATGAAATTACGTGTTCAAGACTTTCAGGGTCAGAAGAACAGCCAAAACAGGTTGGGATAATGGGCCATCCAGCCTAACCTCCTGTCTCCAATCTGTTTCAGAGGAAGAGACAGAAATGTCTCAAAGTCATAGGATAAACCTCCACCGAATAAACTTTCCTCCTGTCACACAAGATTTATAGCCTTACTTAAGTCTGGACTCTTGACAGTTCCCTCCTAAAACTCTTCTTTATTTTTAGTATTTACTGTAACAGCTGGAGACACTCTTGTTGATATGAATCAACACCAAATCCTTCTCAAGCCTGACCTGAGGAATAATTTTTTTCCTGAGCTTAAAAAAAGAACTAACAAAAATCTCTTGCTTGCTCTTAGCTTTGCAACTTCTCATTTCTTTGAACTCCTCCTTGCTCTTCAATTATGATCCACTGTAGCCAATAAACACATCTGAGGTGAACATTTCTGAAATGAAGAATACAGCTCCTGAATGCTATCCAAGGGGCAGCATGGCCCACTTAACCAGCTACTAATTTCACTGAAGTGCCTTAAGAAAGCAAGACAGCAGGAGGGCAAAACCCAAGTCCTTACATGTCCCAATCAGATACTGAACAAACTTTAATAAACTTCCTATTGTCAGATATTTAATAGATGTCATGAATGTTCTGTCCTGTCATGGTTTGGTACTCATTAACATGTTAAAATTAACACAGTACATCCAATTCCATTTTAAAAAAGGATGAAATTTATGCCTAATATTTCTGGCTTCACAGACGGCTAACCAAAAGAATAAGACAGATGTAAGATAACTGCTCATTTGTATTGTCTTGTTCTTGAGTGGTAACATCAAACTACTTAATCTAAGGCACAGTCTAACACAAGGGAAAAAAAAAAACCAAACCGAAAGGATCAAAATGGCTTTAGCTAGGTGTGCTGCTATCATGTAATCTAGGAATACCAATATTTGATAATTACATTAGCACTCTGTGTGACCTCATCAGGGAGGTAAAATCACTATATAATTATATTGGCTCATTAGAATTTCCTGTAGGAATATACTACTCTAACTTAAGTCGGAAAAGCAAGTAGGAAAACGCCATCATGACTATACAACTTCCGACCAGACCCTTGCGGAGGCAATTACAGGACAATGGCCAACTTCCACGCTTCAGCTTGACGTTATGCAGCTCTTTCCCAAGATTAGGAACCTGTTAGGAACTGAAATATCTGAGGGCCAATGCACCACAGAGGTAAAAGACTCTCTGTGGGAATGGAAATAGTTTGTAAGTTGAGGGAAAAAATGCTCTGTAGACCCCTGTGGTCTCGCATATTTGCGAGCATATTGATGTAAAAGATCAGGTGACAAATGACAAAAGTAATATGCTAGTCTTCACAGTGTTTTCTAAGTAATCACTTGTTCTGAATAAAAAATACCTTGCTTCAAAAAGGATGCCTGATCACAGGGTAGACTTCTGCTCATAGCATCCAGAGGAAGAAAATTAAAGATGTTAAGCCCAGGCTAGTACTGCAGAAGTAGTGTCAGCTGATACACATGCTAATATAAGTTGGGCCTGGTCTCAAGATGGGAAAAATGCACCAAATTCCCAGGAAAAATGAAGTTTCAGCCAGCTACCACCCAAAGGCTGGTGAAGCTGTTTATCTGGTACCCGTAATGTGTATTTTTCGTTCCTAACTTCCCATGGATCTTATTTAAGATTAAAGAAAGATTATTTAAGAATAAAGAAAATGTTTTAGCAAATTTTTTTAATATATTTAGTTTGCATTTTTTTCTGACTACTTCGCCTGTTGAAAAGAGCAATTACTAGCAACTTCTGAATATGAGTCCCTGTTAGCAGGCTCATCTCAATGAACTTCTACTTAAGCAAAATAAATGTAAAATCCATTCCTGTATTTTGTTTATTTTTTAATATACCAGTTTTATTTTAATGTATCAGTTATAATAAACAAAACTGGCATGAAAGAAATCAGTCATACTGCGTCAAAACTAAACACATTTAATTTTACAAAATATCTGGCTGTATTGGGTTTGTGTAGCAAGGTTTTGGTAGCAGGGGGCTACAGAGGCGGCTTCTGTGAGAAGCTGCAAGAAGCTTCCCCTATGTCCGACAGAGCCAATGCCAGCTGGCTCCACATTGGACCCACCGCTGGCCAAGGCCGAGCCCATCAGCGAGGGTGGTAGCGCCTCTGGGATAACAGATTTAAGAAGGGGCGGAGGGGGAAAAACCTACACAGTTGCAGCTGAAGATAGGAGTGAAAATATGTGAGAGCAACAACTCTGCAGACCCCCAGGTCAGTGAAGAAGGAGGGGGAGGAGGTGCTCCAGGCACCAGAGCAGAGATTCCCCTGCGGCCCGTGGGAAGACCATGGTGAGGCAGGATGTCCCCCTGCAGCCCATGGAGGTCCACGGTGGAGCAGATATCCACCTGCAGCCTGGGGAGGACCCCACACCGGAGCAGGTAGATACCCGAAGGAGGCTGTGACCCCGTGGGAAGCCTGCGCTGGAGCAGGCTCCTGGCAGGACCTGCGGACCCGTGGAGAGAGGAGCCCACGCTGGAGCAGGCTTGCTGGTAGGACTTGTGACCCCATGGGGGACCCACACTGGAGCTGCCTGTGCCTGAAGGACCATGGAAGGGACCCATGCTGGAGCAGTTTGTGAAGAACTGCAGCCCATGGGAAGGACTCACATCGGAGAAGTTCAGAGAACTGTCTCCCGTGGGAGGGACCCCACACTGGATGAGGGGAAGAGTGAGGAGTCCTGCCCCTGAGGAGGAAGGAGCAGCAAAGACAACATGTGATGAACTGACCGCAACCCCCATTCCCCGTCCCCCTGTGCTGCTGGGGGCAGGGAGGAGGGAGACAAAATCAGGAGTGGAGCTGAGCCCAGGAAGAAGGGAGGGGTGGGGGGAAGGTGTTGTGAGATTCGGTTTTATTTCTCATTACCCTACTCTGATTTGATTAGTAATAAATTAAACTAATCTCCCCAAGTTAAGTCTGTTTTGCCCGTGATGGTAACTGGTGAATGATCTCTCCCTGTCCTTATCTTGACCCATGAGCCCTTTGTTAAATTTTCTCTCCCCCTAGTCCTGCCAAGGAGGGGAGTCATAGAGAGGCTTGTGAGGGCACCTGGCATCCAGCCAGGATCAGCCCACAACACTGGTGATGATACCTGACAAAAGGCGGAATAGCTTTGTATTAAGCATTTAGTGAGGAAAAGTGGACCCATCTTTAATCTTTCCAGTTAAAAACACAGGTGCAGGTATGAACAGAAAACCAAACTCCTGAAATTGTGCAACTCTCTTTCACTGAAGGGGAAAAGGTCCCTTTCAAGGATGTTTCAAAAAAAAAAAAATTAAAAATAACCCAGACAGAGACATTCTCAGCCAACTTTCATTGCTGGGAGTGTTTTTACGGCCAATGTATAAACTCCTCAAAACAAGATTTACAAAGTAATGAAAATACAGTCCGGACCTTAGCGCTAGTAGACATGGCTAAAGTACTGAGCACATGGAGTTTACATTCAACCCATCCAAACTCCAGCTTACCCCATTCACTTTAAATGGGCCATAATTTCCTCTGCAGATAGTACATATATGCAGAAGTCAAATATGGGTTACATATTAAGATCATGACAAAGCAATGATGACAAACTTCCAGACAGTAAAGATGAGACCACAAACATTATTGCCAGAACATATACAGAGGAGAAAAAAAAGCCAACCCAGACACTATCAAAAAAACCCCGAGAACAGCAACAGTCATAAAAAGATTTTAAGTATCTGTCTCAAAATGAAAAATAGGACTTTTCTTTAGGCAGCCTCTTAGATAATATGTACCAGTGCAGGCAGGGCACAGCTCAAAGTGTGCTCTTACCTCCCTCTTTTTCAGTCACTTGGGTCTTTAACTTCTAGGTGATCTCTCCCACATCACCTAAGATATAACATAGTGAGTTGAATTCTTTTTTGGTTTTTTGGTTTTTTTATGCTAGACAGAGATTTCTAGGTTTATTTTTAACATAAATGCTTAAAATTTAATACATTTTTTCTTGTGGTTTCTGGTAATATATTCATTATTTCATTCATTATTTCCTGGGAATCTATAGTACTGTTTTCTCACTATGTTAATACATCACCCATACTCAACACCTACTTTCATCTACAGCAGAGCTGGTAAGTAAAAGCAATTACATACAATTCCAAGCCCTTTGGGAAGCTGCAGTTTGTAGCAGTCTAAATAAAACATTCATATACTTCAGATTTGTCTCTTAGTTTTGCAACAGTTAAGATTCTGGCAACAGAAACTATATGGAAAGTCCATTTTCCATTGAAAATATTCAATACTTCCCATTTTTAATTGGCCTATTTTACAATAGATTGTGTATTTCTTGGCGCTCAGTTCTGTTTTCTTTTCTGATAAGGCAAACACAGCTCTACATAGTGACTTTTTCTACAGACAACTTCAAGCAATTTCCTTGATTTTCATGGAGGTGGTGGAGGCCCTGATCCTATTCTATGGAAGACAATGGCAATCTTACAATCAAATGCTATTGTGCAAGCAAGGGCTTGTGACACTCAGGCAGCATTCTCATCCTGTACAGCATAATGTCCAAGAAACAAGCTCTTAACTGTGTTGGGCCGCATGAACACAGCCAGCTTGAGCTCTGAATAGACGATAAGGGTGTCTGCTTAAGCAGATCTTTTTCTTAGTAACTTGAAGAATCTTCAGTTGTTCAGAAATAAATATGCCCATGTATAAGTAAATAAAGACAGACATACTTGAAGTAGAGGTAACCTGTGACTATGCCCATGTAATTTTCTAAAAAAGAAACTTGGTTTGGAGATGTAATTGTATATACTGAATCTAGTCAGGACTGTTTAGAGCTATGCTGTTACTCCTGCCAATTTGATGTAAATCACACACGTCATTATTTTGTTAGAGAAATCCATGGGAAAACTTTGTGATTCTTCAGTGTCACAAAAAATAATCAGAAATAAGGAACACAGAGCAAACAAACGTTGCTAGAGGACAGGGAGAGCCTTCCTTCCCATCCATAACTGACAACCCCAAGAAAATCCAGCTGTACATCACGGCGAGGCTGGGGGCGGGGGGGGGGGGGGGGGGGGGGGGGGCGGCATTTCCATGTCTCCTTGATCCAGTGCAGCTGGGAAAGATGCTTCCTATTCCCATTCAGGCCTTCACACCTTGAGCACAAAGGAAAAGCACAAAGCTCTCTCCCTGCTGCCACCTCAGCTCACACAGCTGCCTGCCCACAGACCACATGTGGGGCTGAACCAAGTTCTCAGCCCAGATGATGAGGGACAATCCAGTCCTAAGGGTCCCATTTCCTCCTGCACCAAAGATTTCCTATACCAATTTGAGTTGTCTCCAAGGACAGTACTCCCCGGTGCTAACTTAGCCTGGCTGCAGCCAGAGGAGACAGGGCTCCTCTAGGAGACAATTAGAGAGGTATTTTATTTGGTGCCAGTGTTTCCCCAGTGACTCTACAATAAGCCTAGGAAGCTTCATCCACCTTGGCCAAAGTCAGCTGCATGATTCCCTGCATGCTTTGCTTTTCCATCTACACAAGGATGATACCAGGATAAATGCTCCACGGGATTCTGTACCATGTGGGTAAGGCACTGCTTTACTCTAACAGGGCGACTCAAGAAAACCTAAAGCTGCTCCTGGTGGGGAGTCATGACACTCAACTGAACCCATCCAATGGCATCTCACTCTTCAACAGGGGCCTGCATGCAGGAATTCAACACCCTTTACTTCACACACTTAAGTTTAGCCTTTTTACTATTTAGCATTTGTCTCCACAGACAAGCCAAGTGATTTGTATATAAGGGAGGAGAAGCTGGAAACAAGGACTCTATTTACAACAAATATATCCCAATTAGTAAATAAAAGGGAAATTGAATATATAGACAGAACCAATTCATAGATTTTCACCTAAGGCAGGCAGATTTTCCTGGTTTCTACACATTAAAGTCATTCATAGCACTCTGTGCTCAATTGGTACAGAGGTCTGCTGTCAAACCTCCTCCATACAACATACATAAACCCCCCCTCCCCAAACCCCATATACTGAGAAAAGATAAACCCACACAAATTACTGAGTTTCAGCACTGATACAAGAAACTACCTGTTGTTCAGTAGAAGGCCTGATAGAGTAAGTAGCAAATAAATATTTGGGCCATTTAAAAACTATTTTGGGGAGCCATAAGGGATTACTGTTAAAATGATTACTTAAAAGGTACTCATAAGCTGTTAATTTTGTTTAAGGACTTCAGTAAAAGTTTCACTTTTGAATAAACATTCCATCAGTAACTCACTCCAAGCCTTTTTCTGGCTTACAGGCAAACACCATGTCTTTCTTCTCCATGTATTTAGAAAACTACAGGGCTCCCTGAAATTTTCACTGTTAATAGAATAGAGAAAGATAATTCTACTTGTGGCTTCTGTCTCTACTATGAAGCCAGCTTCTTGCTTTTACAAATGAGAACATTTAAAAAGTTATGAATAAAGTTAGTGTGCACACCCCACTTGTCTTCTGTTGACCAGAATAATAATTCCACTGCTTTTTAACATAGAATCAATTTATACTGAAAACTTATTATACACTGAACATTAAAAAAAAAAAAAAAAATCAGCAAACCCCATCTTATTTTGAACAACAGGAAACAAAAAGCTGATATCCAAAATATACAGATATTTTGCTTTAGTAATTCTAAACTGATCAATCCATGGAGGGTCACATCATGTAAATACAGAAACATGTTTAGCGTCCCATCAGTATTCCTAACACAGAGAGACAGGCAGATGTCATATTTGCAGAAGGAATGCCAAATGTCTGTCAATAAGATATTACCATGGCCAGAAATAACTGAGTTACCATGACTGTGTGGTTACTTTGTAAGACAATCCAAGCGGGGGAAATACTTACTCTTCAAGTTGAGAATTCTAAAATCAATCTGATGTCACTTAAAAATAGGAGACACAATGTAACTCATATGCTGATCATAGAAACCACACAGGGAAAATGCTGCTATTTCTGTAAATACAAGACAGTGTAAAGTAATGCAGTTCCACTGAATTCAGGGAATCTACACTCATTTATGACAGATGAACATCTGGTCTTTTATATTTGGAGAAAGGTAGAGTAAATACTACTCCACCATTCCAACAAATTCCTGTTAACTTCACAAACTTAAATGGATTTATGCCAGAATAAATTTTTTCTTAGACTCTCCAGTTGAAAAACTACACAGATATTAAAAAAAATACTTGGCAAGATTAAAAGTAACCAATCATTGGTGCTTCACATTGGAGTTTTCTGAAAATTCAAACTACATGGCAAAATTTCAAATGCATATTAGTGATCTAAAACCCAGGTTTTATTTCCGTAAGTCATTTCAGCCACTGAGGAGCCTGACCTTTGCTGTCTTTCAATAAAATTTAGGACTGCAGGAGATTAGCCACCTCTTGATAAAAGCCTTAGGCTCCTATGTTCCTGCTTTTACAGATCTGAGCCACAGCTGAATTGTGAAGGTTAAAGACAACATTCTGTCTTATACCACCTTCCTTCAGCTGCAGATGTCCACTCACACAAACTGTACACCGTATTGCAATGTGTCAAGGTCTGCTCACCGGGAAACACAGTAAAGAGGTCTTAAAAATTCCCTAGTCCTGAAGGGAACTGCTTGATTTGATGAATGAGTACCACCAAATAACTTTAAATCCCTTCAAAATAACCCAGCGGCAATGACAACAAAAATCTTGAGCCCTTCTGGCAGTACAGGTGGTATGATAAAGTGTCTTGTATTATCTCTTTCCTTCACATCTAACTCATCTGTTCTTTTCTTTCATTGAAACACACAATCTGCATTGTTAGGTTTTGTGTGTAAGTATGTCTGGTTTATATAACATTTTATGCCATCTAATTAGTTTACTAGCAATTAAAAATAAAAACATGGCAGAGCTCCACTTGCCAGTTTCACCTTGTCACAAATGTTCTTGATGTTCACTGTGTCTTAAATAAAACATATCACTAGCAGGGAGAGATCTTTTCCATCAATTTTTTTTTCCACCATTTGGTATAATTATTCCTGACAATTTGCCCATCACACTGTAAGAGTCTTTCCAGAAGGAGAAAAATACTACTGTGTGTTCTTGTGATCACAAGTCTAATTAAGTGGAAAACAAATCTGTTAAAAAGAAAGAAAAAAAGAAGAAAAAAAAAAAGAAAAAAAAAGAGAGATTGAGGAAAGACAGGCTAATGTTTCACTCAGTTAAAAATAATATAATATGATGAGCAAAATAACAAGAGAACTTGCTACTAACCACTCCTGGAATCTTAACAGATTTTCTTCCCCTGATTTCCAGAGGAAGTCTCTGCAGCAGATGCTGTTTTCATATAACTGATGATGACATTCAGGTCTATTTTACTGTGACGTACAGCTTTTTTCATAGTTTTTAATTATGCCTATCATTATTACTTTCAAGCTGGGGTATGGCAATTGCTAGGTCACAGTGGTGTATCGCTGCTAGTGCCGATGATGACTGGTGCGAAGGCCACTTTCCCTTTAATCTGTGGCAGCAGAAAACTAGGTGCCACGTGTGTAATTTAAACTGACAGGAAACATTAGCATTACCGTACACTTTGTCAATTAAATGATGGTTTAATCAGTACAAATCTGAATGGTCAAATAATGTTATAATTAAAAGGAAATAATGGAAAGTGGTTTGGTGATTAATTAACAGAACAGCAAGTACCAGCAGCACATCTTGTATGTGATATTACTTCTCTCCTGTTATACACTGGCTGGGGTGGGGGTGGTGGAAGGCACGCTGACCTTGCAGCCTGAGAAAATCCATTTCTGAGCTGCAGATCCAGCAGCAATGGCAATTTTCACAAGCTCAAATAAATGAGGGGGAGCTTTACCTTTTTACCTTCCCTGCAGTGCTCTTCAAAGCACTGCCATAGCCATATATGATCACTAGTGACTTGACTTTTTTTTTTTTTTGTCTGCCTTTACAAATAGGAGACTGGATACCTTGTAAACCCTGGACACCTTGACATATATTCTGGAACACCAGAAAATAATGCACTGTCTTTATCTTCCACTGTCTGATGTCGTGATCATTACAGCAGCTCTGTCCCTTTCTTACCACACTGGCATGCAACAAGCTACAGCATAGGTATGTATTGGCAGTCTATGAGACATATTGAAACATACAGGATTAAATACATAATGATATCGATCACCAAAGTACTGCAGCACTAATGAGGAAGCACTCACTCTGGCACATCTAACATATATCAGTGTGTATTGTATAAAGTATGAAAAGGCACGCTTACAATGTCAGGAGGACTTTCATGATTCAAGAAAAAAAAATAATCTAGCTTTCCAGAGGTGGGTGCTAGTCTCTGGATAGCAGGGCTTAACTTCCAAATATTCTCAATATTCACACCTCTAAAGAAACTTAAAAGTATC
Source organism: Aquila chrysaetos chrysaetos (assembly GCF_900496995.4). NCBI lineage: Eukaryota > Metazoa > Chordata > Aves > Accipitriformes > Accipitridae > Aquila > Aquila chrysaetos. The sequence goes on from NC_044013.1 coordinate 32,703,958, forward strand.
AGGGGTGTTCTACAAAAGGCCCCAGATGAAAGCATGTAAAATTTGAAACATTTTTTTTAGATTACTTAAGCTTTAAAAATCTGTGCTTAATTTGCGATGGGTACGATCAGACCTTAGAATTGAACCTACTGCTAAAGTTTAGTCCACTGGACTGTCACCGGGATGCCAGCTCTGATTTGACTGTCTGGCCTCCAGCAGACAAAGGCTGGTATCATAAATGTCATCCTTTCACTTTGGGTCATCAATCCACCTCATAATGGTCAAAAAAAAGACCAGCAGATGGATGTGTTAAAAACAACTAATGGACCAGCAAAAGAGTCAGGTCAAATCCTATTATTCAGAATGGGGAGAGCTGCCACAGTGCCAGCATAGCACAGTACACCCAGCAAATTTTCTAAGGTCCAGGGTTAGTGAACAACAGAGCTGAAGACTCTTCATCCAAATTTGTCATGTTTTTGCCTTATTACGGTGTATCGTACAACAAAACAGCAACATGCACATTCAATCACGGGTAAAATGAGGGTGGGATGTTATATTTAATATTTATACGCATGGCATACTGGCAAAATTACTGGCATCTGTATGTGTGTGAATGACTGTTTTGAGGAACATGTGTTGTGTGCAATGCTGTTTATTATCAGTAAATGAAGCCAAAAGCTAAGTTGAAAATGAATGCTAAATTAAAAATTATATAAAATGGAGTGAAATGATTTAATTAGCAGATTATAAGTGACATGCTTTACTATTAGAACTAGCTTGGGAGGGATTGAGGGAAGGGGGGATGAAAAAAACCCCTTGACTAGACACAGAAGGGTGGAAAAAACATTTCTTTTTCCTCTATCTGTGGAGTTACAAATACAGTAACATATTGTCCTGGTGTTTATAATCACAGACTCTGCTGTCGTCACTGTACTTGCTTAATGAGGCAGCCAGTTAGAAATAATGAGACTTTGAAACAAATTGTTCTACTTCTAAAAAGGGAAAGAGAAAAGATGCGTGGTACTCTAATACAGTGCAACAGGAGTGTTTTGGTAACATCTCTATACTTAACTCCTTGTACTGTATCCCTCCAAGGGCTTAGGAATGCTCCAAAGGCATTTCTGAGTAGAGAAATGTGGTATGGTTTCTTGCAAAACTAAGAAGGAAGCTCAAAACTCTTTATTTCCAGGTTTTGCCACTAACTTATTGCATGACTTCATTAAAAAAGCATTGCTTGCTAAATTAATTATGTGAAACACTTTGAACATTTTTGCTTGGTCTCTACCTTTAAAACTGAATATTTCACTCCTATAATGATCTTCTATTAAAACTGTCAATAATCTTTGCCAGCAGAAATCGATTCAGCTTCCCTGTGCTTACAGGAGCATGGCTGGAAAGTAACCACCACCCCACCTGCTAAATGGCACTTAGGCGTGTATTGGAAGGTGGAAATCCAGCCCTCAAACCTACACAGGGCAGCTACACATTTGCAGGATTCACTGGCACCACAGGCAGTGAAATAAAGTAGATCCACAGATTCTTTTCCCATCATTTCCCTGGACACCCCATCTTGTCCCAGCACTATCCTCCTCCGCACAGACTTTTTAAACAGCATATGGAGCTCACAGCCCGGCTTGCTCTGTCCCCAGCGTGCATATCCCCTGGGCTGCCTGTCAAACTCCTACTCCCCTGCTCCCAGAGAGCAGAATCATCTAAGTCTGCTGCACCCTGAGAATGCCCAATGTTCAATATAGCCTTAAAAAAACCCATTACCACACACAAGCCCCTCTTTGAAAAAATAATCCTGCTTAAATTCAGAACCCAGAAAATTATGACAACCTTGGTAAGCCTTTAAAGTAACAGCCTTTAACTTATTTTCATCTCCAAATACCAAAAGAGTGTAAGATATAAATACAAAAGAGCACGTGAATAGATTTGGTACATATGGACACCAATACTTTTACTTATTTTGGCGAAAAAGATCAGCAGTTGTCCTAGGGTACTCAGCATTACCATGCCTCTACTGCAACCTGGCAAAGAGAAGTGACTTCAGGCTTTGATCCTGTAGAGCAGAGTTTGCTCAGCCTGATGTAATGCTGAAATGTTCAAGCCCAGGAGCAGCCCCACCTGGAGCAGGCATGCCAACAAGACGCAAGCACAAGGTGCAGAACCACAGGTAGATAGAAGCAAGAGCCTAAGCGGGATACTTCAGATGCAAAAATTTACTATCCACTGAATTACAGAGCTGAGATGCTGAACCCCCATGCTGGCCCAGCAACAGGGAAGGAGAACTAAGGCTGCCAGAGGGAAGCACACCCAGTCTAAGCTTATTCAAACAGCTGAGCAGATGCTGGCTGTTTAGACAGCCATACGGCTGCCTTTTCCATCTAACATACTGCACCAAAGTGCTGAACAGCAACTGCAGAAAACAACAGAAGGGAAATAATAAGGACTATATATTATGTGTAGATTAAAAAAAAAAATAGTTCTCCAATTCAGCATGCTTGCACCTTTTAGCTACTTCTTAGTAGTTTTGATCCAGGAACAGGTGTTGTGTTATATGAGCTCTCTTTCTCTAAAAGCCAGAAAGGCCACAGATTTTGAAGTCTGTAAGGCAATAAGCCATATTACTTTCTAGGCATCTATTGTTCATTCAGAAGCCTCTAGTCAATTTGCTTTCCATACAACAATCTGCTAATTTGAAAAAAAATAGGAAAAAAAAACAAAAAAGGGAGAGGCAATTTAATAGAAACCACTTTAGAGGTGTTTGTTTATAGAAAAAATTGAAGGCTGGAACAAGGGGGTAGCAGGATTTTTTTTCTAGTCTCCCATGTACTCCTAAAATGGTCTGTGCATTGCCTGGGAGTAAATCAATACTAAGCACAGTCCAGGCGAGACTGCCATCTTACATGAAGCACTGACTGTAAAATAGACACAAAAGACACATGATACTCTCTAAGGTCCCCAGCAGCTATAATATCCAGCCTTGGCAGCTCGCTTGACATTTCCTTGCCCTGCTTCCCAGTCCTCTTTCTTCCTCCCCCCTCCCTCCCCCTCTCCTTCTCCCTCTCTCTCTCGAACAGCTATGCTCTGCCTCTCAGGGGCTCGTCGACCGGGTGAACAGATAACAAACCTGTCAAGAAGGGTTTAGCTGGGGAATAAATCCTGCATTCGCCAGGAAATGATGTGTACAATGGGAAAATACAAGGGATGACATGAGCCTTCCCTTCTGAGAGAGTGGCCAAGAGATGCTTAAAACATTACAGCGCGTGCTAAATGGACATTGGGATGGCTGATCAGATTGTATCTTGGACATTTCAAGTGGCTCCCTTCCTCCCCACTTTTCACCGCTACTGAAGACACACAAAGCAAGCAGACAAAGCCCATCCCTACTTCTGCTCCTTAAAATATATATATATTTTTAGAGGCTTGACCATGAGGAAGGTGCGGTTAACATGTACTAAGCTTAAGGTCAAGGCTAAAATCTTTTTCAGTGGCAGGAAACGTCACATGAAATCCACTCGGTAGTTACAATTTCCATTTATAAAAGGACAATACAAAAGCAAGAACCTTATCTTGGTGACTTAATACATGTCTCTGCTTATTACTATTTTCAAAGGGCCTTTTGGACAAATCTGATTTGCACTGGTGCAATAAAGAGTCATCATCCTTTTACACAGCAGACTTTGCATTTCTGCTCAGGATCTAATTATGAAAAACAGGAACCATCCCATAAACAGATGCTAATCACAGTAGAAAAGTACTTTAATTTGAGTAACAAGGTAGCTCAGAAAGTTTGCTTGGAAGATTGCTGTATGAGCGAGAAGAGCTACTGGGGAGGAGAAAAGGGAGGGAAGAACTGATTCAATACTTTTCACAGCCAGCCTGTACAAGCTGAGAATTCAGGGAGCTAGTTTTTGTTGGAAACAGAAAAAGAGCAATTAAATATGTCAGTAACTCTCCTCTCTAGCACGCACGTGTGATGAACCTTGTCTCTAAACGCTTGTCGAGATTCTGACACTGGCTGGCTCAAATCAAAACCTTGGATTACCCTCAAACTCAAATCTTGGAAGACTCTGGGATTCAGATGGAATAATTGCTTTTGGTTTCAAGTACAGCAAAACATACTGTTGCTGTGTTTGTGTGTCTGATGACTGCTTTCCCCCTATATCCAAACACACATACCATGGCTCTGACATGGATTTTTTAAAGCAATGTCATCCACCACGTTGATATTTTACAGAGCTCACGAATCTTTCAAAATTAAATTGTTGCCAATGCATTTTCAACCCTCCAAATCCAAGATGTTATCTTTTGCCCTTTTAAAATACCTTTTTAGTTACTGATATCACAGTGTACAATGTGTCTCCAACTGATGGTTATTACAGAAAAGCATGCCCATTAAGTGTACATTGAACAATATGGGGTAGATACTCCGGTGAGACAAACTGTGAATAAAGCAACGGTAATTTGCACTGAGAATGTTATCCACGCAAAAAATCTAAAATAGTTTGGTTATCACAGGCAAGTCATGTAATGGTTCCTTAAAGTTTCCTTTATTTTTTTTTAACAATCAGGAAAACATGGATTTTTGGTAACTTTACAAAAACCGGTGTTTAAATACACATTATGAAGTTGAATCCACTGCAGCAAGCAGTAGCCAAATATGATTGCTTGTAATATTTCTCAGTTAACTATGGAAGCACTGATTTATTTAGAGCAATGATAGCAAGTGTCTTCCAAGAGGAGCTATAGCCAAGTGTCCACTTGTCAGTGATCAACACTATCTAAATATATACGATAATCTGAATGACAACTTGTTTCTTGCTATAATAAAGGCCAGACTGTGTTCAGACAACTCTGCTTATGCATCTTTAAATTCATATATAACATCTGGCTACTGGTAAACTACAATGACATAACAAAATGCAATAAACCTTGTTTGCAACATCTTGAAGGAACAAAGCCTTCACTAATGATATTTTAATGAGGAAATGCATACGCTAATTACTGCTGTCTTCTAGCTGGCATAAAAAAATCCTGCACCCAGGAAATGCAATCTTGAATCACATTTTTCTGAAGTTTTGCCTTTTTTTGTTTTCTTTGGGTTGGGTTTTTTGTTCTCATTCTTGGTGGAGCAGACAGGACTAAACAGGAATACCACATAAATGGCTTCATCTAAGAGGAAAAAAGGAAGATTAGTGTTGAATAAGATCATATCTTCCTTTTTTATTCTGTGTAAGTGTTTTCTTAATTTGCAACTGATATTTTAAGGAAGACACATATATAGTACTTAGCTATTATTAGAGGAATTGGGCAATATAATATGATCCCGTTTATGCAATAATAGAAACAAGTGATGCACTGGTTTGCCACAGACAGCATTTTATTACTACAGGGCCACATATGCTGGGAGTTGCAGTGACCTTACTCTCAGAGGTTCACATCTTATTTTCTACTGCTAAGTGTTGCTTTTTTTCCATTTCTGGAGGGGAAGAAGGTCACTTCTCACTATTACTGTTCCATTAACTTACACTACAGCATACACATTCTTAATCCAATAGCTTCTTACATTGTGCCTTTTAACTCAATAATGCATTATTTTCTGAAGTCTTGCCTACACTGACCAAATTAATACCTGAGGTTCTGCAACTATCAAGAGCAGAACAGAGAAAATGTTTAATAAGAGTATTGAGGGGCTTAGGCATTGTTACAACAAATCTATTTTTCTTCTCACCTTCGCAATTGTTAACACTGTGAGTGATGGGCTCCCACACATCTACAGATCTGCAAGCACTAGAGGTTGATTCTCATTCACACTCACCATCAATGAGAACCAGACCCAACATGTAATTTTTTTATGCTGATACCTCACAACACTTCTTAACACACATTAGACAAGACAAAACTTGCATTTTAGCAATGCTGCATTTTATAAATATCACTGTTTGGTCAAGGTGTTGTTTGGAGACAATGGGAATACATGGTATCCTTGCCACACACACCGATAGGTGTGCTGGGGCTCAGTTTGGTACAATTTTTACCATATTAAACAGTGACTTCAGTCACCTGAAAGAAATGACACAGCTGTTACTTGTGATTCATATATGCACTGCAGCATTTCGGTAACACTGTCAACATAATTTTATCTAGCAATTGCTCTGGGTGCAAAAAGTTGCTCTAGTTCAACTTGTTCTGCCATTTCTAATTTATCTTCTTTAATAAATAAATAAATAAACAAATAAGCAGGAATGTTTTATTTAAGAATCTGATTCTAGACATATCAGTGCATTAACACGCATCCCTGCAGATTCAGCCTTTTCTGATTGAATTCTGGATCATTTTTATTCAGTGACTGCAACAGGAAAAGTCCAGGATGCCAAGAGAATAATATACTACAAGCTGGTGTTACGATGACATGCTCTGAATGCTCCCCTGCCAAAATGAAATTTAATTATAGCCATTGTTTGTATTATTCAAACGACTATTGACAGTAAATCTATCTAGCATGACGTTTCCTCTTTGTATTCATTGCAGCCTTTAGACTGGAAGGAAAAAATAAAAAGGAAGAAAAAGGAAACGTTTTCCCCCTTTACTCCTTCCCTGGTATCAGGCTACACGAGGCCACTGAAGCCCAGTTGATTTCCCAAGTCCAATTATTTTGCAGTACACAATCCTCTAGAATAGCACTCCTCACCTGGGGACTCTGTCTGCCTAAACACACTGCACTTAATGGAGTCCCTGAAGTTGTCTCCATTTCATTGCTTCTAACTAATAGGCTGTGATATTTTTTTCCCCAAATAGACCACAGCTCTTCCCACCCCCCTTGCCCATCCTCCACATAAAATCAAAGTGGCTAACGAGGCATTAGGAGACTGCCTGCCCATCTCCCATTGCCGTATCTTCACTACCACCTACTGACTGCAGGTCTTAAAGCCACAACAACCTCATCTGCAGCATCTCTGAGGTCTCCTCCCAGCTTCACATTACTCATTTCTTAAAAACAAGAGAGAGAGAAAGAGAAAACATAGTCCTGCAGTTAGTGCATACTGGCATGAATGCTATTAGACCCCTTCAGCTATAAGGCTTAATAAAAAATGCTCTCTCTTAAGATGTTGGTGATTTTAATATAATCTGGTCTATTTTTACTTTTTTTTCAATCTCAAGCTATTGTCTGTATTCATGTGCATCAGGCCAGGTCTCCAGCAACAGAAAGAAAAGTGCAACTTCAGAAAAGAGAATGATGTGAATTGTTCATCAAAACAAGACCTTCTGCCTCCTTTTTCTTCTAAATCCCATTGCTTTTGTTTTTCTTTACCATTCCACTTTCAGTGACTGTCTCAGCCAGCCGAAGTCCAGTTATATACTGCCTGTTCTCAACACATCATCTTGGAAGAAATACATGAATCAAAATACTAAAATTGCCAATGTTTGCAAGTGTTGAGGTTCAAAATGTATGAGGATTTTGAGAGGAAGGTGGAGGAGAATATTACTGTCATATTTAAAGGGTCCTGTACAGCTGTTAGGGAGAGAGTACCACTCACAAAGGAGTCCAGACATTTGAGCTGCCTTTTTCATTTGTCACTGGAAGGCAGGTATTACCTTATTCTGAGGCAGAATGCAGTGGAAGGTCTTTTACACAGCCACAAGAAGCAAAACATAATCTTTTCTTCCACCCCACCCCCCCAAAGAAACTACTCTGAAGTTATCTGGAATGTAAAATGGTTAGGTGAGTGACAAGGTATTCATATGCCTTCACAGGGAAGGAATAACCCTTTGCAAGGCTAAAGGCTGGGGATGGCTCTGCAGAAGAGACCCTGGGGGACATGAGCTGAGCAGACATGGGCCAGCAGTGTGCCTGGCTGCAGAGAAGATAACTGCATCCTGGCCTGTATGAACAGCGGTGCAGCCAGCAGACGGAAGGAAGCAATGATTTTTAAGCCCTGAGAGGATGAAGTCCTGAGAAACCTAGTCTGATCTCACAGCCAGCCCTGCCCGAGCAAGAGGTTGGACTAGAGACCGCCTGAGGTCCCTTCAACCTGAATTATTTTATGATTCTACAATTCATTAAAGCAGCAGACTAGAACTGCATTGATCGTATTTAAAAACAACAACTGGATCTCAAGGCTGCCTCAGAGGAGGTAGCAGGCATGTATGGGCACAAAAGGCTAAAAAGGCACAGCCAGCCCTGTTATGAAGGGCTTTGATTTCGCAAAATCAGCTCCCAAGCATGAATCTCTCTGAAAACTAGGAGGTCTGAGGGGAAATGAAAGGCGAAAGCCTGATCCTCCTCTGCCCTGCAGTTTTCAGGGTCACAGTGCTAGGACACATCGAGGTAGCGCCCTGCTCCCATTGAAAGCAAGGACAGAAACTCCAGTGACTTTGAGGATCTCACTCATCACTTGCTGCTGCCTGACAGCTGCCTTTATGCTCTGCTACACTGCAACAGTGGAAGACAGGATCTAACATTTTAAAAGAAAGTAAGGAATATTTTTATGGTCACACTTTAACAACAGTGATGGTTTAAGGTATTTTTTTGCCCATTAAATTACATGCTGATTTTTAAAAACTATAAAAAAGTATACCGAAGTAAAAATCACACTTTTTTTATGACAAGTAGAAAACCCATCCTGGGTCACTGCTCATCTGATTACCTACTAAAATTTCTAGCTTGATTATCTGCTGTGAAGAGGAAGTGAAACACATTTCCCCATTTCCTATCTAAAATCCAGGCAAAATACTCAAAATCATCAGGACTGTATCTTGTGAGAGCTGTCTACCATAATACAAGATTTGGGCAAATAAACAAGGTTCTGGAAATGTAAGAACTCGAATTGAAACAATAAAGAAAACTAAACCATTAATTCATTAATTCAACATAGAACATCTATTTCCTATGTTTTACTCCTCAGTGAAAGACAAAATTAAGCTGAGAGAGGGACTGTGTTGAGCTGGAAGTAACAGGCAATTATCACAGTACTCAGTACCCCAGACGCCTTAGCTAGTGGGTGTTTTGCTGTAATAAAAAGATGGAGTATCACATTTTATTTAGCTTGTAAGCTGTCTGCATACAGTAATTCTCTTTCCTAAATAGCAATGAATACAGTGGGGCCTTATGTTTCTTCAGATCTTAAAGAATTACTTTAGTGAGGAAAAACAGGGCAGGAAATTCAGCCCATCTCCTCACTGCTGGAGACAGCATAAAAGCGGGAGAAGGGTCTAACGGGCAACTAGGTTGATGTGTCCTCTCCCCTTCTTGCTGATTAAAGCCAAGGACCTCAGCAGATAATTTTCTGGCCCTTTTCAGTCTATTTTGGTTGTTTGGAAAGGTTTTGTGGCTAAAAAAGTATTCAAAACCAAACCAAAACCAAAAAACTTTAGACAACTCCATTTTTTTAAACTTTCTTTGCCTGTGTGGGACAGCTTTCCACTGTCCTTCAAAAGACTTTCAAAAGACTTAGAAAAGAGGAACAGGGATACCACCCTTATAACAAAAATATAAATGGTTTGTTCTTAATACCCAATGCACATCCACAGAAACAAGCAGTGAATATGAACACAGGTTTATTCCAAATAAATTCCCTGTCCCCAAGGTGAAAGACCCTGGTTATTACGGTTTTACCTGCTGTGTGCATAAAGCCCACATAATCATGCCCATCTGGAAAAAATATTTGCTTAATGTGTCATAGAAATTAAGCATGTTAGCTCATCCTCCATACACCATATTTCTGAACACTGGCCATGACGATAGGAAACACTTTATTGAAAGCTGAATATCATAGTTACCTCAGCCTGGTAAAACCTGCAGAATTGTAACATTTCAAGGTGTGGTCACATAAATAAATGTCGGGATTTTCAAAAGCTACCAACAAACTTAATTTTTAGATGCCAAGCATTTGTTACAAACCAGAAACCCTCAGTCTCAGATTTGGTATTTTGGGCATTTTTCTTAAAACTGAGATGCTCTGTATTACTAATCCCACCCGAAAATCTCTGCAAGACACATGGGATACTCTGTGAATGTCCAAGGGTCCACACATAAACAACTGTGTGATCAACAAGGATTTTTGAGGAAGCAAATAATTGGCACTCTCAGTGGCACCAGAGAAGTGGTTAGTGCTTTTCTCCTGCAAGGCCCTGGTAACATCACTTTTTTCCTTTTGGCTTAAAGATTTTGCATTTTAACATGGAGCTAATGCTCAAGGACATCCATCACTGGGCTTCTCTGAATAACCCGTAAAATGTAGGTAAAACCCTTGGATGAAAGATGGATACTACTATAAGCTAATAGAGTGCTGTAGATGTGTTGACGACAGCATGCACTTTTTTTTCCTTTTTTTTCCTTTTTTTTGCAAGAAGCTTCTTCTATAGAGGACCTAACAAAACACTCCCTTCTGCCTGCATCCCATCGCCTCCAAATATGCCTGCATTTGCCAGGGGAGGAAGAGCTGTGCTGTCCAAGAGTGACAGCGCTACATACAGACTGAAAGACAATCAAAACAGAGACGTCTAAGAACTCACAGTCACTCCTAAGTTCCTGTACTTTGTTACTTAAAGCAAGACAAGATAGAAACATTTAATCACATTTGACATTTAGCTTGAGGTACAGTAAGTACACCTAAATCACCTTTTTGGCCAAAACTGGCTTTGATGTTCCCACTGGAGACAGTTATTGTTGTCTTCAAAGGTTAAAACCCTGACTAACTCTGCTAGGTAAAATGACAGGAGCTCAGGGATGAAGTGGGAAAGTCTCTAGAGTGATCACCCACATGAACCTAATTTCTTCCACCCAACTTATCATGACTGTAATATGTAACTTGCAAATATATCCTCTATTTGAAAAGATTTCCTGGAGAAGGAAGAACTTCCCTATTTTGCAGGCACTAGTGTTACAGTGTTTTTGCAGCATACATATTAAAATGCATTAAGACCTAACTAGGGTTGTCTTCATGTTATGCCACTATTCTTAAGCTGTTATGTTACTAAGCCACATTGGCGTTTTTCAACTTTCCTTTGATGTTCTCTCTATTATCTTTTTATAGCATAATCACACATTTTGGTATGTCGAAGATCAAAGGGAAGCTGGAGCTTCTAAGGCTAAGCCTGGATATGGGGCCTGTAACTAACTGAATTCATTATATTTAATAATATTCTCTAAGGAATGGCAGGGGAAAGTCATATGAAATAATAAACATGAAGGTAAATAGTGAAAGACTACTGAAGTAAGTTTAATGGCAGTTTTGTTTTATGCTTCTCTTAAGCTCCTGCACTAACTATGTCACCCTCCACTACATGACTGATCAGGACTCGCTGACATTTATGTCCTAGCTACCTGGCTGTGACAGGTCTTAATACGCCAACTTCTTCACTTTGGCTCCTCCTTAACATCTCTCTCAACTAAAATGATAAAATTTATTATAGACTGAGATACTCTTACATGGATTGTTTTGAGCAATGCTTAATTGGACAATGCTATGCATTTGATAAACAAGTTGAGGCACTTAAAAATATTCTCAAAGCAGACAGGTGCACATAAGAAGAAAATAGGTCTTTAAAAAGAACCTAATTCCTTTAGGCTCCTTGGAACTCCTATGTCAAAATACTCATCTTCTGGCAGGCTTGGTAAGATTAAAATTAGTTCTAGCTGGCATCACCAGAAAGCTATAACGCACAGCTGAATGACAGTCAAAAAGGTGTAAAATTCTCTTCTGGTTTAGAAAGCACAAAGAAACATATTCTAACTTGATCCTTGTAGCTGAATGCTTACTGATGAGTGAAAGTGCAACCATATCAATTACTTAAGAACTGGCTTTAAGAAAATAGCTGCTGAATTGCAGAGCCAAATGTCACTAAGGGCTTGCCTTTCACATTTAGAAATGTGGAAGCTAATCTGAATAAACTTGTAAGGTGTGCTAATTGAACAGGGCTACTAAACCTCTGTGCAGACACAATTACTAAGAACAGAAACCTTCCTTTGGTTAGGTATGTTCTTGGGGTGTAATTCAAACACTGTAAGAAGTTATTCACTCTTGCAGCTGAAGCGCAGTAACCAATTTGATGCAACTGCTTCAGCTGGCCTGTTGCAGTGGGAAATAAAACAGGTCAGCATTAATCACCTTCATCAGCAGTTTAAAGTAACTTGTTTCACTTCACACAGAAAGGGGCTAGAAGTCCTCGTGCTGTCAAATCTTGCAATTCAGCAACAGGGTAACAGGGCCAAGAGAGCAAGGAGTAGGCAAGACAGTTCTTCTGGGGCCTGTCAAAAAATAAAAGGTGTAGAGAAAGCAGGAAATCACTGTCCTCTGTTTCTGCAAGTTCCTGGACTGCAGCATCTACTGGAAGTATCTGCATGAAGAGAGACAAGACATGAAGATGGGGCAGAAATGGTTTGCTCTTGGACCTCCAACAACTTTGGCTTCGTAGATGGCAACTGCGACATGGGAATAGGTAATTTCTTAAATGATCCCAACTCCACTGCAAGAGAACATCTAACTAATTTCGAAGTGATTTAGGACGTAAACACAACTGAATTAACACTATTCTAAATTTGTGTAAGGGTCCACCAAAGAGTTTAATGTGCTTCTGCCAATCCACTTTAAATTCACACTTCTAAGTAATCTGAAGTAACTTCTTTAAGAGCCTTTTTACAACCGAGCCCTAACCTGAACCAAGCCCCTTGTCCGTTGGCATTTCACAGATCAGGAATCACCTTCACATTGCTCCGGAATCATCTACATCCGCAGCAAGAGGGCAAGCAGGACTCCCAAGTGCTTGACAGAGGGGCACCAACATTATGGGCAGCAGCTGAAGACTAGCATACTGAATTGGAAGTACTGGGAAATCAAAGTGAAATTCAACCAGGACCAAGTAGCTAACTACTGGTTACTAAGCCTTTAACAACCAAAAGCCATCAGACAATCCAGTTCAATCCATCATCTGAAAGATGTCACTTGCAGAAGATGATTTGTGCTGATCTCTACTTCTGTGTAACTGAAATTCTTGGTACTTATTGGAGGGAAGATTAAAAACTCCTGAAACTTTGGTACTATTCTGTTAGCCTGAGTTTTCTTTGGAAGCCCTGTAACCAATTACAAAGACTATACTGACTGAGCTTTTAGAAACTTCAGTTTAATAGGAGAGGCAAAAAAAAAGTCTTTTTTTTTTATTATATCAGTTACATGAGTTACATAGGTATCTCACATGCATATGACACATGCAACTTTTTTCTTGTGCCCCTTGAGTGCTTTCTAATACCCCAACATACTGCATACGCTTAGTCCTCTCCAAGCTTAATACTTCTAAGATCCAGCATTTAAACCCATGCAGAGTAAACAGCAAATTAACTTAATACCCTAAGAGTGAAACTCATCTCACCTAGTGCATGCTGCTCTGCCTTTTGACAAAATTATCAGATGATTATGTAGGAAATCACACACTCAGAGGGATGAAGCTGGCCACACTGAACTGTGTCCTAAGTGTTCTGATGCTTAGAAAACATGAGAAATTCATGTTGAGAATGAACTGAGGATTCAAACCTGCCTGATACTGATGCAGAACATCTCAATTCCTTCTCCCCGTTTCCCTGTTTACTGAAATCCAAACAATGGATCGAGGGAGTTTATTTTTAGAGTATTGTTCAATTAATCTTAGTTCTCTTGATAGACAACAGAGAGCTAGTATTGCAGCTCTGCATTAAGCATGCTCATTTTTTATCTCTATTTATTGTACAATAATTTAACTTTATTGAAGTGAGGGTTTAAGTCCCCAAGGCAGATTGAAGTGCTGAGCCTGGTTATTCCAGTGTAACAACAGTCCTTGTGCCTGTATTAGTACGAAACTTCCCTGAAACACTAACTTGCAACCTAGAAACTCTTTTGAAAGCTGTACATTTTTGGTATTTAAAACTGTACTTTTTGAAACATACAAAACATCCAAAATTTTCCAGAGAATACCTGTCTCTCCTAAAAAGATTCACCATTGTTTGAATGATTTCTCAGCACTTTTATTTATATTGTAAAAAAATTCCCAAACAACCCTCTCTATATGGTAAAATCTACTTGATAAGACTGTCAGATGGTACAAAGTTTATTATCTCTAGGGAATATTCCAAACTGCCATTACACTTCACCTATGATCTAATCAAGAGAGAGAATTTAATTACTTATTTTTATCCAGAAAGAAATATATAAAAACCTAAACATTTGCAAAGCCCAAATGCAAATGACAGTGTATGAAGATCATAAGCCCAATACTAAAATTACTATTTCTCCAAAAAGCAGTAATGCAAAACCTGACCTTCTATAAAGATTTTCAGCTCTACACACTGGATGTAGAACAAGGTGGGAAATTTTATTCTAAAGCTTTGAAAGGAAGTAGACTTACATCCTTGCTCAAAGGGAACTATGATTTTAATAGGTTTTAAAAAGTATTACAGAATACTAAAAGTTGCAGCAAGGCCTGTGTAAGAACATGGAGTAGAAAACAATAATAAGAGGTTATACAACGTTCTTGTTGTACATACGGCTTTAAGGATGTGATAAAAAAAGACACTGTATTTTGTGTGACATGTTCAGAATGACATAGTCCTACAGTGAGATATGGGAAGTGCTAATATAAGTAAAATTTGTGTATTTTATTATGAGTTCTTTATCATTAGTGAAGCAGTGGGTCACACTATTGTACACAGGTATTACATAAAATGTGATATGGCATTTCTGTGTTATTATGCCTAAGTGGGAAAAAAAGGTACAGTAAGGCAAAAAACATATTGTCCTCAAAAGCAATAGAAAATGCTAACAGAAGAATATTGCTTTGTTTGTTCTTGTGGTATGAACACTGCCCAGGCACCTCCTAAATATGCTGGAAATCAACCAAAGAAGAAAACTGGTTTTGGTTGGGGGTTTTTTGGTGAGGATTTTGAAGTCACTTCTCCTGTCATATCAGTCAAAGAACTACAATCCAATCCCAGCAGATTATTATAAATCCAGAGGGTGATATTTTCAAAGCTGCCAATGGGATTTAGATGCACAAGCCTAACTTATTTCAAAGGAGCTGTAATTCCAAGTCCAGACTTTGAAAACAGAGTAATGTACACCTACGTGTCTAAAGACACAACCAAAGGTGAGGGAGGGCTGTTTTGACAAATAAATGGTGAAGACAAGAACAACAAACCTGTAGGGAACAATAAATGTAATGGATTACTGATAATGTCAGAAAGTAGATGTCTCCAGCTAGAGACCTACTACAGATTCGTTTACAAAAAAACAAAGCAATATATAATATATATCGGACATTTGGGTTTTGCTGTCTGTGAAAGAAACTCAAGCCATTCTGTATTTTACTTGCATTTCATAGTATCACTGGAGGTAACTATTATGCTCATTTTACTTGTGAGTAGGTTGAGACATAAATCCAAGGTTACAGACAAAATCTCTGATTCAGCAAAGCACTTAAGCACATGCTCAGCTGTAAACACATGTACCATCCCATAAAAGTAAAGATAATCATGTGCTTAAGTGCTTTGCTGAATCAGGGCCAAAGACAATAGCAGAGCCAGGAAGAGAAGCCAGGCATCACTAAAACAAGTAGACAACTTTCCCTGCAACATAAATGTTATAAAAAGGAATAGATCATAAAGAGGATGGTTATGACTTTTTAGAAGAGTTAAGAACAGCTGTCACAGGGTGGGGGGTAAGGACTGAGAATAAACAGGCATTTTAATATTGGTTTTCACAGCATCCTTAAGAAAGCAGAAGGTAATTTGCTTCCTATTTCATCGCATGCCAGTCTTTCAAACCTATTTCCTCACTCAATGAAAATTAAAGTGCATTACCTACCCGTTCTGCTAATTTGGTTTAAGACCGATCACCATTTATTACTATATCTTTGCCTATTAAAAAAAGATGATACAAGAAAGAGCAGAGAGATGAGTGAGAGCAGGAACTAGGTGCCAAGTAGGAAACAGCAGCGTTTTTCTCCTTGTGATTTTTATTAGGTAGAAAATCAACATTTCACTAGGCATTCATTTATGTTCAGAAGTAATCAACACAACACTAAGGATACAGTCAGTATTTTCAGCACATTAAACAGCTGTCACAGAGAATTCAACCATCAGTCATGTTGGGGATGCTCCAATTCACACTCCAGCCCATGTCAGACTGCCCAATCCTTTCTTGAGAATATGCATCTGTCTGATGTAGTCTTACACTGTACACCCAGATGGGCTCTGAGCAAGCGCTGAAGTCTGAGGGATGAAACTTGAGGTGGAGAAAGCTCTTGGGGAAAGGCCTGATTTGTTCAAACAGCCTGCTGTATGGTTTTAATAATTTTTATGAATACATTTCAGAAACCTTACAGGATTTTGGGGGGGGGGTCATGTATCTGCTCTGCATTTCTTCTGGATTGGAAACTGTCTTTACTATCCAATTCAATGTTTCTCCTATATAGCCTTGAGTTGAAATTACTCTCTTCTTTCTATGGAGCCAAAAGCATTGTTATCTAGATTCCCTGAGTGAAGCAGCAGGTATCATGGTGCTAACCGCACATTTGGTTCAGATTAACTTATCTCCCCCTTGTGCAGGATCATAAAAAGTTAATTGGAATATGCAGCTCCAACACACACCACAACGTGAGCTGGGCCAGCAAACACTAAAATCTAACCGTGTGGCAGCTCTCTGTTTGGAAACAAGCTAAAACCTGTCAGGTTTCATTTTGAGAAACAAAAAAAGGCAAAGTAATTTAACCAAGATCTGGTTTCTTCTGGCATAACCTTGCAACTTCCTATGGGACACACCGCAACATCGCACAAACCAAACCCTCCTTTGTAGACAGAGATGGCTGCTGCTGTTTTTCTAGCTCTGACACTGTGATAACATGGCAAAAAGGAGATGAAAAAGGTAAATTAAGGCTGCCAAAGCTGGTCAGGAACATCCAGGCAGACTAGAACTGACCAAGGGGAGCCTGCCCTTCACCAGGTGTTTTCCCCAGCAGTATTCTCTGGTCAGGAGTCCAGAGCCAGGAGTGCTGTAAAGCAAATGCAAGTTTGGAACTAGTTTCTTGTCCTAGTTTCAGCTGGAATAGAGTTAACTGTCTTCCTAGTAGCTGGTACGGTGCTATGTTTTGAGTTCAGTATGAGAAGAATGTTGATAACACTGATGTTTTCAGTTGCTGCTAGTAGTGTTTAGACTAATGTCAAGGATTTTTCAGCTTCTCATGCCCAGCCAGCGAGAAAGCTGGAGGGGCACAAGAAGTTGGCACAGGACACAGCCAGGGCAGCTGACCCAAACTGGCCAACAGGGTATTCCATACCATGGGACGTCCCATCTAGTATAGGAACTGGGAAGTGGGGGCGGGGAATCGCCGCTCGGGGACTAGCTGGGTGCCGGTCGGCGGGTGGTGAGCAATTGCACTGCGCATCATTTGTACATTCCAATCCTTTCATTATTGCTGTTGTCATTTTATTAGTGTCATAATTATCATTATTCGTTTCTTCTTTTCTGTTCTATTAAACTGTTCTTATCTCAACCCGTGGGTTTTGCTTCTTTTTCTCGATTTTCTCCCCCATCCCACTGGGTGGGGGGGAGTGAGTGAGCGGCTGCGTGGTGCTTAGCTGCTTGGCTGGGGTTAAACCACGACATTTCTTCAGTCAACAGTATCAATAAAGCAATAATCTGGGTTTAGATGATGTCTCATGGCCCAGTTTATATAGTCATTTTCTTCTCAATGTCCTAATGAATGGCTTCCTACTCTTTAAAATTATTTTTAATCAGTTTTTATTAAAGAATAAATTAATAATTAATCCCCCATCAGTGATAATACAATTTATAGTGCTCCTGAATCCCACAGTTTGGTACTCAGCTTCAGCATACCTCAATAAATCCATGTATGCATCCTCCTGCAGCTACACCTTTTCTTACTAATCCTACCACTAACCATGAGTCTTTCATGAGTCAGACCAAAAACGTCAGGAAGCACCATGCCCTTCTACACACGTACCCCCACTGGTGAGTGACCACCACCCCAGACAGCCCTTCGGGAGTAAACAACCATTCAAGCAGTGGCACAGCATCACAAATCAAGAAAAAACACGCTTCCAGAAGACCCCTTCCACAGCTTTTTGCACAGGTAGAGATATAGTAAGTTTTGTACTCAGGCCTTCTTGAATGGAAGTGTAGGGTTTGTGTTTGTGGTTTCTTGTTTGCTTCTTTTTTATGGGACTCAAAATCTGTTTTCCATGCCTTGGTGTGCCATAGCTCCTTATGCACACTGAATTAAGTCATGTCATGTATCTCTACCCCCATGGTGCCTCTGTGCAGGTACAAAAGCAATGTGCCCTTTCCCTGGCTATGTCTGTGAGATTGCGAAGTTCTTCAGAGGAACATCTCGCTCTAGCTGAGGAGATATACAGCACCTTACACAATAAAGCAGTCAGTGTTTGTAGTGCTACTGAAATATAAATAGGCTGTACTAAACATAATTCAGCAAAAGGCATTTCAGTGATCTTGCAAGCAGGAAGAAGAAACAGTAAATAGGAAATGTCCTGACAGAAAAAGAACTGACGAAACAAAATAGATGGCTATTCAACATTGCTTTATAGTCTGGATATTGAGTATTTGGGAACAAGCAGATAAAGAAAGCTTGCTCCTTCCTTCAGACATGTGTTAGCAGAGGTAATGAATAAAGCGAGCATCACTGAGAGGTTTAGCTATGTGCACAAAGAGATGCTGATTTGCCCGGAAGGAAAGATGTGTTTTATAAAATTAGCCCATGTGTTTTTATAATAACTTCTAAAGGCATTTCCTCAAACTCCACTGTTATCTCTGAACACACAAGTGTAAATAACAATATCCATTATATCAATGCTTCATTCAACACACAAAGAAAACTTTTTCTCCCTTCCCAAGAGGAGGCATCGTGGTAGAAATTGAAAAGGCCATTAATAGCCATGACTACAGCAACACTGTGAATAATATAATAACATCAGCTAAGCAGTCCAGAAAGATAGATCATTGGACAGCCCTACCCTGATACACATTTTAAGTCACAGTACCATCCACATGGAGGATGGTACACACTCATTTCGCTTTTAATGAGTCAAAAATAAGACAGTAAGTGGATTGAGGCTTTCAGGGGAGAGGGGAGGGAAAAAGAATCTTCTTAGACTCGCTAATGCCAATCTTCATGACCTGTCTGATCTCTCAGTAAATGCCACATGTAGGTTAATCCTCACACATCCTCAGTACGACCTTGTCAAATCAAACTGTTCATCAGTTTGTTCGGAGGCTACTAGGTAAGAATAAACAAATCAACTCATGCTGCATGTCTTCCAGCTGTCATTTAGGAGTGCTTATAGACAAGGTCTCTTTTACAACCTGAAGGGGGGCTGTAGTGAGGTGGGTGCTGGTCTCTTCTGTCAGGTGGCTGGAGATAGGACGAGAGGAAATGGCCTCAAGTTGAGGCAAGGGAGATTTAGGTTAGATATTGGGAAAAATTTCTTTACTGAGAGGGTTGTCACACATTGGAATAGGCTGCCCAGGGAAGTGGTTGAGTCACCATCCCTGGAGGTATTCAAAAAGCGCATAGACGGAGTACTCCATAACATGGTTTAGTGGGCATGGATGATGGTTGGACTCTATGATCTTGAAGGTCTTTTCCAACCTAAATGATTCCATGATTCTATGATTTAGTGGGCACCCTGCTGCAAAAAAACTCTGATTGGAAAATGTGAGGAATGAACAGGTCTACCTGCTTAACTAACATACCTGTAAGCATGTGAAAGACATATGTGCACTTATAAGTTTTACTCTGTGTGCCCTAAGCATTCTGTTTTCTCCTCAATTTTCCTAATTTTAAATAGTATTTATTTTTGAAAACATACGCACATCCATATTAAAGAGTATCATAACATAATGCTGGGGAAGTGTGTTACAAGGACGTGCCTCACACACCAAATTGCTCTTTTTATGTACAAAACAAGTAAAATGCAGCATCATCACAACTGCCTCCCACGCACTCACTACTCAGCCCCCGAGCCTTCTTTTGGGGCACAGCAGGTTATTTACCCTCTTTAACCTCAAGGCCATCAGAAGAGGTCCTAATGTGTGATACCACCTTTGCCGCTGCCTGTGTTTGGACTGATGCCATTCATTTATTCCATGTTGGCCTGCAACCACCCAACAGATGGCAATGACTTTTAGATGAAGCAGGGTAATTTTGAACTAGTGACCCAAAAGGTGAAAGGTTTTGTAGCCCACTGCTTGCCCTCTGGCCCTAACATCTGTGAACTTGCCCTTTTCAAATACACTCAGAATAGTGCTTCAGGCACTGAAAAATACACATAGAGCATTACCACTTGGTTTAGTTTTCTCCCACTTCTCATAACCTTCAAAATACAGTACTATTATGGCCCACTCCAACTGCTCACCTAACTATATCTTGCCATTATGTCAACACCCAAAGAGTGCAATTTTGAACGTCTGCTTGTCATCTTGTCTCTCAAGCACCTTTGCAATTTCTGCCATGCTACCCCTTCATGAATTGAGGAAAGTCTAGTCAAAATCTATTATCTTTCCCTCATGTCTCCGGAGACAGTTTACTGCAATATATAAACCACTGCAGTCTACAGTTTGGGTTTGGTCTTTCTCTTCTATAACCTTGCTTCATCTATGTATGATTTACCCAACAATGTTATTGTTTCTACAATTCCATCTTTATTCAAATAGTGACTACAATTTAATTTGAATTTTGAAGGTCAAAATTTGTGGATACAAGTACAGTGCAAAGTAATTGAAGAACGCAAAAGCCTCTGTGCGCACTTTTTTTCCCCCTACGTATGACACCCCACTTCATCCCTGAAAAAGGACATGTCCTCCTCCTGTATGGCCTACCTTCTATGTTACTCTCTGTGGTTTGGGTTTGGTTTTTTCCCCTTTTTTCTTCTATTTGCAGGATATGTCAGATTTCAAAGGTCTTTTCTTTCATGTCTCAAGACCATGTATCACAGCAGTTGGTCCTGAGGCCAAAAAGCAAAAGAAGTTGTGCTCTTTTCTGAGCCATGGAAATCTCTCCCAGGAGTCAGATGAAGATCCACTCTTTCAGAAGCAGAACAAAGAAAAACAACCCTTCTGGTCCTAAGAAACTGTCAACTGAATTTCTAAATTACATAACGTTTTTATGACCCTGCTCAAAAAGCAGTTCACCAGAAAGATACAGCATGAATCGAACTAATAGAGTAACAGGACTGGAGTGTTTCCGTTGCAATGAAGGGCAAAACCCTGAATGTGCAAAGCAAATGATAGCAAAGGAAAGGAGTCATAGTAAGAGAAGAAAAAACAAACAAACAAACAAAAAAAACCCCCAACAAACCACCAAACCAACTCCAAGAAATTTAACATATTTGTCATCATGTTTTGTGAAGCAGTAAAACAGATACGTGGAAAAGGCTGCAGTTTCTGCATAACTATCCCATCTATAGACATCTTCAACTCCATCATTAATCAATGCTTCTCTCCTCCACAGTACTCATAACAAACCCCAACCACTAAATCCCAGTGTAAATCCTGCTATTGGTCTCAGAGTGTGAAACAGACAGTTGACTTTAGGATTATTCTTTATGTTCAGAAACATGAATAAATCACACACCATCAAGTTTATCATTTTTTCTCCTCAGAGAAATATGAAATATTATAGATCATCTTCAGTACATCAGTTTCTTCACACTCCATTAGCAAGCAAGGTCTATTTTTCATATAATTTACCAAACCACTGGCCTAATTTCTCTTATTTCTTTTGGAGCAGGAAACATATACAGAGCATGTTCTCCTATTATACGTCACCCACAACCAACCTTCCCTGTCTTTCATTCCAGGATTACAAAAAGTTGTTGGAGTTGGCTAGCAGCTCTAGGTGGCCCAGATCTTAGCTTTCTTTTCAGAGATGCTATGAAAAAAGCTGACTATCAGAAATAAAACCTATCATCAGATAAATAAATAACTTAAGATATTTTAGGCCAGATGCTCAGAAAAAGACATAGCCCAAAACACTAATCAGCTCTGTAGAGTAAGCAGGTTTTGTGATGTGTATGTATGTATAAGAGAGGAAAGGTTAACCAGTGGGTTTCTGAACTGAGTGCTGTGCCCTCACAATCTTACTTCACAGAGAGACAGATTCCTCAAAGCGCTTTCCACTGCCATGCTGAAACTGCTCTGAGGACAAAAAAGGACTTCAGACACCAAGGCTGCCAGTTTGGTATTTTCACCAAGACCGTAAGAAAAACTATTATAAAAAAAGTAGTAGTGGAAACTAAGGTGAAGATGGTGCAGTCTTTCCTTACAACAAAATCCTCCTCTTAAACGCTTTCTGCCAGAGGTGGATACTATATCCCTTGCTCAGAACAGGACAGAAAGAAATAGGTGGAACTACAGCCAAAATAATAGGAGTCAAGAGACACAGGCCTCATCTTTTCCCCTTGCAACTCTGTAAGGGGAATAAATTACAAAAATCTGCAGTAAGTTAACCTCCCCGTTTTTTTTTCCACCCCCCAAAAATTTCAATTTCCCTGGAGAAACAAGTAGGTGAGAGGCTGACAGGATTTCACATTGAACCACTGCAATAATTGCCACAATTCCTTCCCTGCCGACTGAAGGTTCAAAGATGCAAGCCCATACCTGGGCAAGGGGAAGCAGGTGACATTCACTCTTCCAGTATCTGCATGTTGCCTGCAAGAAAGGCAGGGGAGGAGAAATGCATTGGAAGATCTGCAGATGGAGCAAATCCTCTAAAGTCACGACTGCAGTAAGAAATGCTACTAGAGAGAAACAAAATCTTAAGGCGGTTGCTGGGTTTGGATGCTGAAAAAACAAATACACCTGCAAAACACAAAGCCCCAAAACTTCAGAATTATCTTCTTCATAAAGCCAAACTGAGGCCCAGTTCTAACTGCAGACAAAGTAGATTATAAAGTAAATTATAATGGTAAATTGGGAATGGTTTTGCTGCCTCTCTTGCATAGGCCAGAAAAATCAAGTTGGCAGCTGCCAGCTCCTGGAGGGACTGGTGTGCTCTTGTTGGTGAAGACTTGCATGAGCTACAAAAGAAAAGAACTATTGTTTTTCTTCTCAGGGCTTCTACTACTAATAAACTGGAAATCTCCCATTTCTTTCCTCCTCCATTCTGACTGATCTCCAAGAGCAGTTTCACAGGTGGATCCTGGTGGCTTTAAAACTGCCACCCAGTGATGCATGCTCAAAACAGCAGAAAAAGCATTGGCTGCTTCTAACCTCTAAATGCGACCAGTCACGCTGGATCTGGAAACAAGGGGCCCTCCAGTTTCTCTGCAGGTTTAATCCACTTCAATGGGATGTGCCAAAGTAGCAGAGCACCACAGTAAAATAAAATGCATGAGGGCAGTGCTCTGCATTAAAATATCACTGGTCCAACGACTCCTTAGGGTCAGGTGGTGTCGTAGCAACCTGAGTTATTTCTCAGGATTTTTTCACTCATAATTTCCAATTCCCCTGAAATGATGACTCTCAAAATTGCTTAGTCACACAAGTCCTTTGCTCATTCTCTGCACAGGAACAGCCAGACTATAACATAAAACATTTATTCCGGAGCCAAACATGTATTCAAAACATTAGCTCCAGCAAAAGAAACAATCAGACACAAGAGCTTTCTGTTCCATTCCCAACAGTACACTTAGGAAGAAGAGAATAACTTTATCAACAAGCAGTAAAAACCTTAGTTTCCCATGTCTGAAAGGTATCATTAAATGCTTCCCTTCACTAGGTGCAGATCATTATATTTCTCATAGACTGTAAGCAATGTGAGTCTATGTCTGCACAACAAGGCCTGTGTCATGATTGACAGCTCTAGGAATTACAATAAATACTGCAGGAAGACAAGCAATGCTTTCATAGGAGTCCAGTGGCAAATTGAGTGCTTTCTTACAGAAAAAAAAAAACAAAAAAAACAAAACAAAAACCCAAACCTGGCAAAGCTGTTTCTCAGAAAACAGTTTTAAGAAACAATACTCATCTAGCAAAGACACTTCCCATTTACCTATCACTGCAGTATTCAGTCTCTGCCACAGCATCTAGCCTGATCTGAGGGCACGCTCCCCGCCGTCAGCCACAGGTATATCTGCACACAGCCTCTGAAGGCTTGTCACCTTTGGCAACTCATCCTTAGGCCAGCAAGGATGCAAAAACGGGAGGTCCCTGTCCAACTGGGCCAACCCTGAGACCTGTGCTTCCCCTGCCTGCCAGCCCAACCCAATCCTCTCACAACAAATGCATGTATTTCAAATACCTGCCAAAGCCCTCCTCACACTGGTGATGGGAAGCTGCCTGAAATTTCTCAAAGGGTTCGGCTGTGTTATTCATGCACTGACGGACTCCTTGGCAGTGATAAAGGCCACAGTGATGGTGAAAAAAGCTAATTCACAGCCTAAGAAGGATTAATCTTGCTACTGTAAAATGTCTTGGCTACAGTGAGAGTTAGCCACTCATGGGACAGACGTAAGCCAGAATTAAACCAAGTACATGCAGAAGTTACGCTTTTTTTGCAAAGACAGAAGAGGACAAATAACTTCAAGGCAGTCTGTTGAACTACATTCTTTGCTACATTTTTTACTTAGAGATCAGCGATACCCCGAAAGGTGTGAGGGTCGTACTTTACTCTTCCTGCTCCATCTCCTTCCACACTCAAAACTGCTCAGAGCAATAACCACAGTCCTGATTCAGGCAATGAAATTGCACCGTTCAGGGTAAGCAAGAAAAACCTACCTCCAACCCCAGTACTAATGAAAATTGTCTTAAAACATAAGATTCAATCTTTTCCAACCCATTTGTACTTCTCATCTGCAGATTAATTAGTCAGTCACTAATAGATGAGAACACTTTCTGCTCCACCTACAACATGGCTATCTCATGATAGCTCCCTCCTGGACTCAAAAGCTACAGTCATGCCCAGTGGATAGGGGAATATAATGCAGAATTGGAGTACAACTCAAACGCAACGTACCACTATTTTCACCAGGAGACTACATTATAGCTTCATTCATGTAGCACACAGGGGAGCCTATATGCTTAACCACTTGCACTCAGTTTCCAAAAAAGGTATGTAAAACAGTAAAAAGCAACTTGCAAACTTCTGTTCAATTCCTAATTTCTTCACAGTCCTGGCCCTTTGTAAGCAGTGTGTCCTTTAGAAAGGAATGTGGATATTACAGGTATGAGCAGCACTGGCAGGGAAAGGACCAGCAGGACACCTGCATGAGGAGGCTGAAGTCTATCAGTAGAGTTTTTTAGGCTCCCAGAATCAGATCAACAGAAGGAAATGCAGATGCACTAGTACAGCTGTAATACTTTAGCTTAATTTTTTTGATTCCTTAAGGCATGTTTAAATACTTTCTCTGAATAAACACTAGTAAAAGTTGTATGTCTGCATGAAGGAAAAGCTATACCCCTTTCTTTGATGCCAGCCAGCACCATTACAACACCCTACAGACACCCACATTTTAAAAGAAAGGAAAGCAAATGGAAAATAGTTCCATACTGAAATACTGTGAGTGATCCATTCAGAGGCTCTTAATGCTACTGATCTGATTGCCCTTATATGCTAGTAGAGACAAAGGAATGCAATTTGATTGTGCATTTGTAAAACAAAGTTATATTCCCCTCTTTCTATCTTTCTTAAGCATTTGCAATTTTTCAGAAAATGCCATCAACAGTACAAATCTCCTGGGCCTAATACAACGGACAAAGTCAGAGTAATCAATTCTTATTTATTAATCAGCCTCTATCATGATGTTCCATAATCATTATACTACAGTTTACACACAATAATAATGAAGCTAACAGAACTAATGCAATTTGCGGTGAGTAAGATGTTGGCAGGCAATGGCAATAACATTTCTTGATAATAATGCAGTAAGGCAAATAGGTCTTGGTCATAAGAAAAGATATTAAAGTGGACAAAAACACACTAGGGAAAGGAGGTTTTTAGATGTACATATTTTCAAGTTATTAATTTAAAAAAAAAGAACATAATAATGTTAGAGAACCAATGTGCATCATCAGAAATGAAGGGTTAAGGGTTATATAAAATCACTTTTACTCTCAAGAAGGCACTGTAACAGCATTTGAACATCCTCACAGAATCTAAACGCACAGTGAGGTTAGAAGAGTCAGGTGAAGGAAAAAATGAACATTTCTCTTGGAAGAAAATTCTTTAATTACAAAGTAGTCTGCCTGGGATTGTGTCATGGAAAGCCTGCAAATCCTGGCTATTTGTATACAATAAAACCAAGTGCCACCCCCTAAAACTCTTCACTACTTGGTTCTCCTTGCCTGTGAGAATAGAAGAGCTTAAAAATGGGTAAGGGAGAAAAGCACAAAGCAAGGAATGGTACTTAGATCCTTGGGAGCAAAGTCTACTGCAAATGACACATTGCTGGGGGTGCTTTTAGTTCTCAAAAACATCCTTGTTCCAATGATCAGAGGAATTTCTGGGTAAGAGGGATCACTGCACCACAGAAGACACAGTTCAAAGGGACAGCAAGCCACACAGAATAATTCTGTGGCAATATGACCCCTTGAAATGCTCAGAAAAGCATAGACCTGCACCTTAAAAATATCAACTACTAAAAAAGACAGGGTGGAAAAAAAAGGAAAAGAAAGGAAAAAAAACTTGTTTATAATAAAGACTACATTCTGTAGCAATTTCCTAGATTCCTGGGGTTAGAAATCTAGATTGCCAATGGATAAGTGAGCCTTAAAATCACATCCCTGCTGACAAAAATTCATTTCTTATAACTGTCTCCATTTACCGGAATGTTGAATCTTTCCCATGGGGAAGGAACAAATGAAAATGTTATTTCTCTGCTCATGAACTCATACCTTTCTGTCTGCTTTTCACTGTTGGCAATTTCATTCTCTTCCAAATTTGACTAAAGCCCGTGACCTGGGGGAAATAATGTCTATATAATAATCTTCTGAAACTCTAATTCTGAGTCATGTTTTTTTGGATGTTGCCTCGCACTTTATGAAAATTGCACTGAGCTATGAAATGTAAGTGATGTGATGTCTCTGCCTTAACATAATCATTTTGTCTGGTGAACATGTTGCAAATAATAATAATAATAATAAAAAGGGAGTCTCCTTTGAAAGCAACAAAAATAAAATAAAATTAGAAAAAAAAATCCATGCCTAATGGCAAAAAAGATGTTGTGGCACCCTGTTCCATAGGTTTATTTTCACTGCCCCATGGAAACAACTATTCACAACTGGTAGCAAATTAATGGTGTGAGAGAGGCAAGCAGAAACATCATGGCACTGTGGCTGAGCAGCTTAATAGCCCTAAAGCTCCCTTGATTGTGTGCTTCAGGGGACCTTACTTAATCCTGGCATGAAGTGTCACATCAGCACTTTGCTCCCAGTGCCCTGGCCTGGCTGAAACCCCACATTTGCATATGGGGAGAAATCAGAAACAAGTTCATAAAACACCAAATGCCTGGAAAGCATAATTATTGGCTGGGGTCTCTCGAGCAGCTTGCTGAGCAAACTCAGCAGTGGGGATGTTTGCAGTTGATCAACTCTTCACCCAAAAGCAGAAATAACCACACTATCTGTTTATTGGATCCACAGCCACACACCGCCTGCATCCTTTCCCAGCTCTATAAATCTACACAAACAAAGCTGTACATTACCAGATGTTTATTTTATTTTTTTATCCACACTGACCCATAAAATCTACAATACAGTAGATCAAATGGTGGAAATCATTAAAAACTTGCTCTAAACAAAATTGGTACTGCCATATGTTTTGGGCCTTCCTCCATGTGAAGCTACACTTAGCTCCACAGGTATAAATCTAGAATAAGCCCATTTAGATCAACAGTTATTTCACATCTGCAGAGATGCAGCATACGGGTGTTGGAATTTGGTCTCTGATGTTTCCGGGATGAATAAAAAATATGTACCTTTTTTATACATCCAACTGAGAAATGCAAAACAAGTGAGGAATGTTTTATTGGTTGCAAAAGAAAAGCCTGGCAAAGACAACCTGAGAAATTTTCAACTGATATACTTGAACATTAGATTTGCAGTGAATTGAAGCACACAGCGATGCATGTTTGCTGCCAGGCAAATATCCCGTAAGTAAGATTTTTACAGTGCATCCTAAATCCGCAAATTGGTAGCTATAAAGCGCATCTTGAATTGTGAAAAACAGGAGGAACTGACAGCCCAGACCTCAGACGGCAAACAACATATTCCAGTGTCATGTGAAAATTTGTTTTGTCACTCTGACACCACCTGAAAAAAATAATCGCTCAGAAGTACGTCCTACATGAACTCGGAGAGACTATGATCTGAGATGAGGCAGAAATCTGGGTCCCCACTATCTTTCAGGTTTTACAGTTGCCCCATTTTTCTGTGGCTATCTTGTAATGAATTAAAGCGCTTAATGTACCTGCACTTCTATTAGTAGCCTAGGACTATCAGCATGGAAAGCGTATGTACATGTATGAGTGTGTGCATGTGTGTGTCCATATGTGAATGAGGGAAAGAAAAAGCATGACAGAGTGGGTGTCTCTTGGGACATAAAAAGCAATGGAAGATGATGATGTAATAGTTATTGAAAGAGGACCCTCATCCCTGGTCTACTGCATGATAGCACTGAGTTCAAACGTAGGTCCTGAACTGAACGACCAGGTCACCAAACTCCTGCAGAGCTCCATGGGGAAATCAGTCTGATTCCTGCAAAACAAACCTTGGCAGCAGTGAATCTCCTTCGAATACAGGACACAGCAAGTCCTTCACATCTCTCAAAGCACTCAGGCAGAGGGTGACCACTGCTCTGGGTCTCTCCAGGCAGATGAGTCCACTTCACAACCTAATCCCACAGCCACTGAAGAAACACAAACAACTGCACCAACCTAGGCAGACCTGGGGATAGCATATCTGAGCCAAAGCTAGTTACACTAATGAATGTTTTACTATTGACTTCTGCAGTTTTCAATCAGGTCTAGCATGAATAACAGTTTTTCGGTTTTATACTAATCATCTCCTCCATTTGCCTTCCACACTCAAGAAGTTTGTGATTTTTTTCCTAAAGCACCTTTAGATCCTCGGATAAAATCCATTTGAGAAGTGCACACTCCTAATTTGTTGTTGCTGTTGTTAATAGTGCTGCTGTAATGTATTTTTTCAAAAAAACCTTACAACTTTCTTACACGACAATGGTAAAAGGTACATTTTAAATAATCAAGAAAGAAATAATTTGCATTAGATAAAGCAGTCAATAGGATCAGAAACGTGGCTGCAATTACTTGTTGCACTTTACAATGAAATCTTTGTAGTATAATAACCACAAGATGATGAAACACATTTTGTCTCCATTTCACATGACTGACCCCAATTTTGCCAAGGACATCTGAACACATTTAACATACTGAAATCTTCCATTAGGATAATGAAAATACACATTATTGAATTCTGTATTTGCTTTATAGTGCTACAAATAGCAAATTTAATCTTTCTTACTTTTGGTGGAGACTACACCTGCATAATTGTTCACATTTCTCAGAGGCTGAAATAAGCTACAAAACGAAGGAGGAGGAAGATGTTGACCCCACAATCCATTATGCAGCACTTATGTGATTTTATTTGCTGTATGTGTTTAGTAAAAAGATTCTGTATATCCTAGCAACCTACAAAAGATATACAACCATTCACCACAACCTATACTAAAACAAATAAACTATGATGTACTGTGCATAGTTAACAATAGGTGCTGGACTGCTCCCTTGTAAGGGAGCAACTGCTGGAGTTTATAGCCATGGAGTGAAACTCAGTTTTGCTTCGAGGTACAAATACCTTGCTTAAAAATCACTATGTCATCCACAAGCCTAGTATGGAAACACATGGTCAGCTTTTTTGCTACCCTTTTTAAGAGGGGAAACTTCAGTCACAGAAAACTCCTATCAAAGTCAGTCACAGCTTTTACCTGTTAAGTGCTGATGACACCTACCTTGTATTTGGTCCCATGTCTATCTCTGCTTTACATACAGCAATCTGCTTTAGTATAGACCTTGGGAGACATTTTTATCCTTATCCATAGGTCTTGACTCACTGAAATTGCAGCCCCATGACTGATATGCCCAAGGCAACACTGAGAATTGATTTATGTCAAGAGGAAAAAAAAAAAAAAAAAAAATCCACTCCTTCAGGCTTCTGGTTGAATACAGTAAAGATGAGGCCTTCAGACTACTGGATATCATAAAAATTTCTGCCTTTTTTCAACCAGTGGCTCAGTATTTTCTTTTCAATAGCTTTAAACTTCACTGCAGTGCTAGGATCATGAGTCATACTTGCAGAGTCCCTAATGTTTCATTTGGCTTCTATTTCAGTGGCTGGTACTAAGACACCAGCAGAAATCGAATAAAATAGCCAGCCATCACCCCACTCCTCTCCAGAAGCAATGCTTCAGGTGTAGTCACTTATTTAAAAATAAGAATCCAATCACAGATCACAGCTTTCATCTGTTAAACTATTCAATATAATCTTCTGAGACATTTACATGTTATGTATTCTACAGTCATTGCTCAAAACAATGTAATAAGTCTGGATGGCAATGAAATTTGGATCATTAACATCTATTCCCCTCAACAAAAGTGTGTCCCCATCCCTATGTCTCCCCACCACAATTTCAGAATCTCAAATGATGGCTCACATTGCTCTGTGAATATGAGGATATTTAATCTCAGACAATTTTAAAGTCTATTCTCATACACAGAAAGCTTTTATGTTGAAAATTACAACACAAGTCAACAGAAAAGACATTCAGCACTCTGATTGCAATCCCAGCATCATTCTGCTGTACTTTGCTGAAATGTGGGTATCAACCGACAACAAACTTCACAGTCCAAAGAGGAAGTCCAAGTTTCCAAAATTCCAGATTATCATTCTGTAAATTTCTAGCACAGGTCTGGTAAAAATACTGCAATGTAAGCAAGAAGGAGTGATGTTAAAAGATGTTGCAGCCTCTGGATTCAAGGCATCTCCACACTAGCCAAACTTCCCCTAGATCAGCTGATGGGTCAATGTAATTTGAGTATGTACCAACAATGCAAAAGGACCAATAAGGCATATATACATCAGCACCGTGCACAGAAGTTTTGACATAATCCATGTCTCTTCTTGTGGCAGCTGGAGGCACAGCACGCTATATACACTAATAATTCAGTGTACTCCTATGACAAGATGTTCTAGATGCTGCTGTACTTTAGAGTCATTTTTCCTGCACATAGCGATAGAAGAGATGGAGAGGACAAAAATGTACTACTCATGACTTATAGCCTCTCCTAAAGATAGTAGATTTCACTGTTGTTTATCTATACTGCATGACTTTAACCTTGTGCAACCACATGGCACTATACGAGCATACAGCGAGGCAGTGAAAAACAAGAACTTCCTCACAGAGTCTAATGTTTTATAGTTGTCACAGGCAAATGTGTAATTGCAAACATCTAAATACAAAGCAGTGAAGACCTTGGAAAGCAAATTGCCTTCATTTGTGCTTATGCATGTTTTGAATCTCACTATCTGATCTCTAATGCAACCATTCAGCTTTATTTTAAAAGAAAAACTGTTACTGCATGTAGCAGTGTGGAAGATCTATTAAAACTTACAGACTCTGGGTTTTCTGGCTTTCATCAGAGTGCCAAATACACTCCACCTACTTCATCTGAAGGAAGCCGAGTTACAACAATGATACATTTGGAGAAGATCCTCTCAAGGCAAAAACCTGTTCCATAAAACACAGAATCTGAGCTGTGACTGAAATGCTGGCTAGATTTCTGAAACCATTCAAGTTAAATGGATTGATTAAAGAATAATTTCCACTAAGGAAATTCAAGTTAGAATGGTTCTGTAGTAGTCACTTTGAGCGATAAGGGATGTATTCTCCATGCCATTACACTACTTTTACTCCAGTGCAGTTCTATCTATTTCAGTGTTTACTAATTCCAGTTCAAGCAAGGTGATCGAAATTACAGTCAATTGAGTCTGATATAAAGAAGTTCTCAGACTTCTCCACTCCATTAACATCAATTTCTGCACTCCATTAACACCAGTTTTATTCTGGTGTAACTGCATTGATTTCAAAGGAGTTACACCACCCTGATGTCGGTGTTAAAGAAACAGAAAATCAGACCCTATTTCTTTAACAATTTTCTTATGGAAAATATTGCCTCCCTCAGACAATTAATATAAAAGTGATACAGCAAGAAACACACAAATATACTTGTAAAAGGTAATAGCTGAACAATCTAGCAGATAAGAACTGTATTTAGGTTCTGACCCAAAGCCTACTGAAATCGGTGACTTTTACATCAGACCCTTTACTCTCTCTTTAACCAGAGTTAATATACCCAGCAACAAAGATGCTGCAAGTTGCCAACAGCAGCATTGCCCTGCAGTTCTAAATAGATTGACCATTGAACTCTAGTTGCTGAAAATAATTTAATTGAGAAAGACACGTCTGCTGTTTCCACTGTTGTCCATTTTACACTAAGCTAGTAGTTCCCACATAAATTGGATTCAAAGATGAGGAAGGCCATAGCACAACCACCTATGACAGTATTCAAGATTTTATGTAAGCGTGTGCACAGACGCACATTCATGCAGACACATAAGTATCAACTACATATATCACAGAAGATGATCTGGTCTATTAACTTCCAGTCACTGAGAATTATATGTACCAAGATCAAACAAAGAATGTGCATTGACTTCAATATGCTTTAAATCAGGCCTAAAATAAAGAGATCTGTAGGACTGAAGTACAGTAGCCTCTTAAATATTTCAAACACTAGAGTTTAAAAGAATAAAAATTTGCCATAGTAGTGCTATTCCTAGAAAACACATACACCAGTCTATATGCACATAGCTGTGAATAAACAGTTGACATTCTCTGCATTCACTCTGAAGCAATTGCTTAAATAAAAAAATTGTCTGTGACATAAATAATCCAGTAGGGTAAATTCCCCAAAGTGTCAGCTTTTGTATTATTGATGCCTAATTTTTTTAAATAAAATCAAGTATGACTAATCTTCTTGCATAACTACAATGAGTGGAAGAAATCACTGGCAGAACGTGTTAGTGGTTATCAAAACCAATCAACTGCAGTTTCCACATTCAACAAAAATGGGTGGATGATACTAGTGGAAAGATTAAGTGGAAAACTCATCAGAAGATACGGAAGCATCTCTCTATTTTTAATGGAAACACGTAGGAAAGTATCATTACAACTACGCTGCTAAGTATGCAGTACTGATATTGCTGAACCAAAATACATTAGTATTGAAATGCCTAACAAAAAAAACCCCCAAAACCTTGAAATGTGTTTGATGGTTTACTTTGAGCTCTCATTCCACCAAATCTGGAAAAAAATTGATTATCTAACAGAATACTCTGATTCCATCCATGCCCATTGGGTCTAATATTCTACATACTCTGAGTACTGGTGCTTCAGTCTTAATTAGGGAGTACAGGGCTCCTGTAATGAAAATAAATGCATATTGTAATCACCATGAGATGGTTCTCAATCAAACACTGCCACGGAACGAAAACACTGCATTGTTTCTGAGGTCAAATAATGTTTTCTAGAGAGTCTATGCAGAGCTTTACTTACATCCCTAACGTAATGTATCCTGCATAGTCCCACTGAAGTGAACAAGCCTGCTTGCAACATGGTGTAAGACTGATTTCTTATCCACTTGCTTTCTGTTGTTGTGGCTGTATTTTAAGCAACGTCTCATACACACGTGACCCTCCAGAAGAATGCAAAGTAGGATAGCTGCTGAGAATATAATTCAGTGGCTGACCAATACCACAAAGCCATAGTCTGTAACTGGTTAGGAAAAGAAACAGGCATGACCACATACAACTACAATAATGAAGCTCATTTGGAGAAAAATGTTCAGGTGATTGTGATTAAATAACTGCCAACTCACTTCAGTCTGTTCAACACAAAATAAAATGTCTTTCTGTCAGATGGGTTGACCACTTTAAATTCACAACCACACAGGAATACAAACCAATTTAAGTAATACAGATTAATTGACTGCACAAAAGTTACCAGTTTTGTGTATGAAAGTACACGTCTTCCAAGACTGTATAAATACTAAACTAAAAAGGCATTTTCCTTTTCCAGTAGAAAAAAAAAAAGTTTTAAATCAAAATAAATGCTTAATTCACATGGGAACATAAAATCCACAGGATTAGATTCAGCAGTATTATATCAGGAATGCAAAAGTTGTGTTTCAGTATTGATTAATGCCAGCAAGGCTTGAATTTGCATGTAATTTACAATCACTTCCTTCAACAAATGTCTTCATTTAGTATTATTATGAGTTTGGCATGACAAGATTATTACAAATCACTCTCTATCAGGATGAATCAGTAAGAAACCCACCATTTATTTGGAAATACTGCAACAGACATGATTGGGTGAGAAGGTATAAACATGGTTTATGTATAGAGTGCTGTACATTACTCAAGTGTACTAGTGTCACATGCAGATTAGGAAAATTATTAGTTCTGTTCTGATAGTGTTCACAATATGCTGCACCCAAAGACTTGGAAGATGTAGTCCCTCCTCTCAAGGAGATTACAGTCTAAATTGCTTCTCTTGTACTGGGCAAGTGATAAAGCCAGGCGAGCATTGGATAGCACTAAAGGGAGGTCAGGTAGCAGTGTATGAGCCAGCCAGCTTTGCAAACAGCAGTAAGCTTCATGAGCCAGGCTGTCAAGAAAGGGACTAAGAGCTCTGATTTGCATGCAGTGATAGATTAAAATCAGACAGCCAAAGTAGTTACCATCCCCTGCACCAACTACTCCATTCCCCTGATGGCAGTTGTCATCCCGCCACAGCAGACACAACTGAATGGCTCATGAAGCAGCTTCTGGAGTGCTCAAGTTTTCAGCTTGGAGTATTATGTCTCCAATTTGAGTTTAACTTAATATGCTTCAGAAGCCATTCATTCATCTGCCTTGCAGAGGAGGTAATCTCCATCGCAAGGGCAGGACAGACAGCTTGAGGGCCATAACCTCTTCAGCTGTTTTTCGCCTTTAATTTGCCACAGCTTGCAAGTCAGGGACCTCAGGCAGGACCTAAGTCATATGGCTGGATTTCAACAAAGCACTTAGAACCAATGAAATCTGTGGAACAACCGGTGATTAAAGTCAAGCAGGTGCCTAAACACTTAGCCGGACTGAGATCATTTAACGTAGACCAAGACGTTGGACTTACCTTTACAGCTCAGTTGATGAAATTCATCCACCAGATGAATACAGTGCTGCCTGTACCAGCCTGTATATTAATTATTAATGTTTACTTGAGTAATTTTAGATTCTCTAATAGAAGTGTTGTTTTGAATGAAAAGCTTTAACAACAAATATTCCAAAGATCAGACATTTCCACTAAACAGGCCGGGACTGTAAATGCAACATAAATCAGAAGAGAATGTAGAATTCTTCCAGTCTTTATCATCCACACTAAATTTGCAAACTGCAGATCATGGCAGATACTGAACCATTTTCTCATTTTGAAAGAAGTCCATGCAAGTACCACATGCTGTGAAATATTATCATAAGGGAGTGGTTTTGATAAAAACAAACGGCCAACCCTGAAGATTAATGCTTCATATGATGTATCCAGGTTATTAATCCCACCTTCTTCTTTCCTCTGGCCCCGGTAGTGAACGTTTTCTGGAAAACTGCATGGAGCCAGATGGTTAACTATTGAAAATCTATACTAAAAAGATTAATGTTACCCCATGACAGGGATCAGTCATTTGTAGAGATTTCCTAATACAAACGGTGACATTTGTTTATTCAGACTGGCTGGATGAGCTATACTCTGAGGAGAGCCTAATTAGTTCTCAAAGATTTTCAAAACATTGGGGCCCAGCTGCTGAGCTGCAGTTCAACAACTGAAAGAAAATTATATGCATAAACAGATATACAAGTAACACAGACATCCAGACAGACAGATATGAGTGACTGCTCTTCAAGCTGCCTTTGAGTTGTTAATTCTAACACAACATGTGGAAAGATGTCGGTACCCTGGGTGAGTTAAGTGCTTACAAGTGGCCACTGGAAACACTCCAGTGCCAGCCGCAGTGATTAAATATTGCAGTCCTGGGTGCCATTACTCTTTAGACAGAAGAGCTGCGTATAGCCATAGTCTGAACGCCTACCCACACCGATCAGTCTCAACACCAGCCCACTCTAATGCACAGTAGCAAATTCCAACCATCTGCATATCGTGCTTTTATGTGTAAAATAAACATACTGCAAGGAAGATGAGTATGAAAGAAACAAATGCATTTTACACAAAAGTTTCAAAGTGTGAACAGTACTTACTAAATTTCACAGCAGCCCTTTTTCCAGATGGATAAAAGAACCAATATGTCCAAGGCCACTGTAATTTCTAAACCACTTAGATTAAACCCCCCTGTATTCAGGAAAGAAGTGAAGCACATGCTTTAAAGTGAAGCACACACTTAAATCCCATTGACTTCAGTTATGCATGTGCGCTTACACGCTCTCCTGAATAAAATGTAAGCATGTGTTTAAACTTGAACCTATGCTTTGTTGAGATGAGACTGTGAAGAAAGAAGAGTGAAATTTAAACTGATGTGAGAAACACTGCTTTTATCACTAAGCAACAAGCCCTTTCCATCAGCAGAGAACATATCTAGGTGTTTGGGGAGGAAAAAAAATATCTATGTACAAGTGCTTTTCTTTTCCTTCAAAAGGACATAAGAAGTGAAAAAAGCAAAAGAAAAGCCATTAAAATTGACTGGTTTTATATAAACTATACAAATGCTCAATTCATCAATATGAAAACACTGACAATCTTGAGACTGAGGACAGATGTTAACTTTATAAACAGCTGCTCCAGCTGAAGACATTGCACACTCCCTACTGGTTGTTATTGCTCCCCCGTCGGAAGTTACCACATGTACAGTGCAGCCAGCAGAAGGGATCATGTGAGTGCACCTTCATCCACCACAGACAAAATCAACTACATTAGTTTAAAAGCAAAATACTAGAGTTGTGGTTAAATCTGTTCAATGCTGACTTGTGAAGAAGATGCAGGAGCATTCTTGGTATGGGCAGGAGATTTCAGATGGCAAGAGCAGCTACGGCTGACACGGCTAAAGGACACGTCCACAAGATTCACATGCGTGCTCAAGACTTTATAGTAATATATCATTATTTCTTTCAAAAAATTAGCACCTAAGAAATAGGACCAGTTCAAAAAACGATGTGTCTCAAGAAGAATTACAATTATTTGGATCAGTTTTTGGTGTAAAGAAAGGCCAACTGTAATGGGCTAAGCTAAGAAACAAATTTAAGAGCACACGAAAACACCGGTTTTGCTGTGTATAAACTCCTAGAGCAAAACAAGCAAAGAATAAACCACCAAAACCAACCAAAAAGTACTTTCCTAGGAAGTTACACAGAAAAATATGATTTGTGAAGTATGTCAGTCCCTACACATCTAGTGACTGCATTATTACTTGCTAAATAAGACAGACCAGGTCATCAGTTGGACTAACCTGGCACAGCTCTGGTGAAGCCAATGGAAATAGACTGGTTAACACAAATCTTGAAACTCCGGCAGTAGACTTGTGCAGTTTTTCTTTTTAATCCTGTGCCTTTTCATATCCATAAACACATTGGCTAATGGCTACCGACAGCAACTGTGAACTGGCTTCCGATTTTTAAGATCACTTAGTCATTTAAACATATTATTTTTGTGTGATAGCCTTTCCTCTCCAGTGGTTTATTTTTTTTTTTATCACAAACTTCAAAGTTAACTTCAGTTAGGAGCTTTTTGAGACAAGGACTGTTAATGTACATATATAGAAACTAATGAAAAGAACTCTTAGCCTCTTACTGAGATCCTGCCATAGTACCAAAATAGAAATCATTCTGGTACTATATAGAAATTTAAACCAATATGCTTTGCACTTCATCCCAAAATCATCTCCCCTTTGATCTTGTATCAACTGTGCCATATGCGTGATTCACGATGCAGGAAAATATTTTCTTCCAATGTATATGCAAAAGCTTCATGAAACAAAGTGTGATTAACTAAAGTTAAATGAAGTCACCTTAATTCAGAGGAGTATGAGCTTTAAAAATAGGTATTTATTAAGAAACTGAATGTCTAAGTAGTATCCCTCTTGGTGGTATAAATATCCAACATAGACTTAATCAAGAGCGCATCTTGGAGAAAATAATAAAGTAGCATACAATTTGATACCACTGCAAAAAAGCAATCAAACCAGAGCACAGCAATAAATTAATAGAAAAAGTTATATATCCAAACCAGACTAAAAGTAATTTTGTAAGTCAGCAGTAAAAAGTTAAATAAACACTAATTTAATCTACTTTAGATGCAGCAGTCAATAGTTGAAATACTTTACTGCTGTCTAGCTATATGAACACAGTCAGCTGACAGAAAAATTGAAAAAAGAAAGAAGGGGAAAGCACATCCCTATTTAGGCCCTAAGCATTGTGGAAAGCATGAACACAGAAACAGAGGAGAGAAACAGACCTGAGTCAGGGAAGCTGTTTTTCAAGTGAAAACTGCAAAAGGGAGTTTTGATGGAATGACCTCTAGATAATGGTTGCGACCTATTTTTGCCATGCTGCCTTTCTATACGCTTTTAGGCAGCACAATCATCATTTTATAGGGAACAAGCATTTCACATTCCTCTGGGGTATCCATAGAAAGGAAATGAGTAGTTCCTCCAAAGGGGTATCCTATATCAGAAACAACAAATTTCCTGGCAATGTGGAATGAGGAAGAAAAAGATGGAAGAAACAGAATAGGTTGTCAGTGGAATTTCTAGGGATTACCACTTCTCAAAAAACCCTGTGTTTCAACTGTTCACATACATATTCATCATTAACATCAGGTGGAGGACTCCATTCATGAAGGTCCCTAGAGAGGACCTGGAGAAGTTTTAGGAAACAAGGCTACCAATAGCAAAAGAATAATATGATTAGTTTCATATCTGAAATTATATATGCAAGTAAGACATGCATATGACAGCATGAGTATCATAGCTATCTCACATGCTGTCTGAAGCTTGCTTTATCGTTCTGAACAAGTTGCAGCAAACTTACCTTCAGATAAACATCCTAGATGGTATTTTCAAGAAATAATAAAAAAGACTTAGTTATTATAACTCCAGGCATTCGTACTGCAGATAGGCAAGAAAAAGGACTTTATGACTGAGCTGAGAAATGAAGGAAAGGCAAATTCATAGCAGGTTAATGAAAATCAGACAATGATAGCAAAGCAGAGGAAAGAAGAAAGAAACATTGGGAACTCAACTGCAAAAATGAAAGCTAGAAGCAATGACTAATGATGATACAACCAACAAAATTAATAAACTTAGGCTTTGACTCTGAAAGGTACCTAAGCAAGTGCATGTTGTATAAGACATCTCACTGAGCTCCCTGTGCCTAAAGCCAAGCACAAACTTGATAAAACTGTTAGCTGGTCAACTCAACAACAATGTTCCTCAAATCGTTCCTTTAAATAAATGTAGACAATTAGACACTGATGGTCTTCTAGGTAAATACAACAAAACTTCTACCGATTCAATCAGAACAAAGTCCTTTGAACCGATGAAGTACTCTGTAAGAAAGAATACGGTGATCAGAGGGCTGCTAAGTGGCCTCTTGCTATGAATTCATAATGATGTTGTCCTTTTATTTACTGTTTCTATACCACAGGTAATTTAAACATGCAAAATGTACTTAGTAAACCCAAACCATAAAATAATGTGCAAACTACTGGGAAACACTGGGCAAACAAATGACGCTAGGGATGAATGAGGAAGGCTATTAAGAAACACAGTGGGAATCACAAGGAAGGGTGTTTCTTTTCCTTTCTCAGGGTCAAGGAGTGCTTCTACCACGGAAGAAAATACAATGTCACCAGATGTCATTGCATTAATACATCAGAGACCCTTCAAGGAAGACGCTCTGCTCTTGCGATCATTTGCAGGACTTTTTTTTTAAACAACATTAAATTTACATTAGCTTGGATGGGCAAAAAGGATGGCATATAAAGGGAGAGAGGGCTGAATTAATATTCATAAGCAACATGCTGGAAGAATGCAAAAGGGGTGATTTGAGGGAGCTTGGAAAGGGAAAGGAGAGACAGCCATTAGTACTAGAGACCTCCTATGTAACACACTCTGTTCTCAAGCAAGAATTGCAATGTCTCTTCCCCATCCACATTAAATATTGCCCTGCTCTGAACAGCTTTTGGATTCCCCACTCCAGGGCACTCCAGGGAGGAAACTGTTTTGGCTGAAGTTCGGCAGGAGCAGGTGGCATTCACCAGCTGCAAGTAATTTTGCTCTTGTTGGCACCGCAGCAGTTCTTGGACTTCTCACAGTTTGTGTTCAGTGGGGAAAGGGGGAATGGGGAGGGAGCAAACAAGTCCTCGGTGGTGTTTAACAGCATACCAGGCTTCACGGCTGCCTCTTCCAAGCTGGCAACTCTAAGCACACAGCAGAAGACATAGTGCTTTCAGAAGGTGCCTGCATGGATTTGCCAGCATGGGGTTCAGGTTTGCTTGTGTTTCTGTTCTCTGCTGTGAGAGCACATTGCCTCTGACACAGCTGCCACTTCAAGGTGGAAACAATCCTGCAAGCCAGATGTTAATATTGTGGAGGAGGCAGGAAGAGAGAAGAGGAGTATGGCTTATCACCAGGTGTAAGTGATCTCTCTGCAGATGGACTAGCTAGCATCAGAGCCTTTCAGAGAGCCCCAAAACACACTCCTTTTCCCAGCATCTGTGCTGCCAGTTCTCCAACCTCTGTGTGTCTGTGCACTTGTCTACAGAAACAGGGGCTGCACTTGGAAACATTTCTGGGGCTGCTGCTACTAGTAGTACAAATGCTTCAATTATTACCTTTTATGTCGTATTTCATCAAAGAAAAGAAAGTGGCATCTGGATACAATAAGTGTGGCAATGCCATTAAACTGTTTGTCTGAACTTAGTTATTTCCATCTTCAGAAGCCACCTGAGAAATAAAAAGGTAAGCATAGAAGCAGGAGAAGAGGCAGCAGTTCTCTTCCCTTCTCCATTTCTCATCACAGCAGAGGGAACTTGAAATTGCAAGAGTATCTCTTCTAGGAAAATTTTTTAAAGTGTTTTAAAAATCTTAAATCCCTTTCTTTTCTTTCCATCTTTTCTTTCAACTGTGCACCATGAAAACCCTTCCATCTGGCCTCAGAAATGCTTCCTTGAAACTGCAACATATTCCTCTTGCATTCACTGGTATACCCAACAGTCCAGCCCTTCATTTGAAAGGCTTCTTTCATTTCCAAATGGCACAAGTGCCAGCATGTGCTACAGTGATGCCACTCCAAACATAAACTTCACTCTCTGAACCAGACTGGCACGTGAACTTGCACAGGGTAGAACAGTCATTTTTTCCCCTCCAAGCTCATCTTTCATCACCATTTCTGACAGACACATCCTCCTTGGCAAAGATTAACACTTTGCTAATGAAGTTGTCTCATGATCTTTTATTATAGCTGGTGTCTATTCTGCCATTTAACAACAATCTCTTTTCATCTGCTAAGGTGAAGCAATTAGTCAATGCTATTAATAATAACAAGTTCTATTACAATAATAGCTAGAAATCTATTTACCCAATGTACTATGCAAATGCACAGGTAGGCACTGTCTATGCTGAAGAACACTGTTATATAGGTCACTGAATAAAATGAACAGCTAAAACATTCATAATAAATACTCATACAAATTACTTTCTCTTAATTCACAAGCAAGTGATTTTCACTGATTTGTCCTAGAAATTCTTTTACAGTGATGCTACACAATATGGCCAGCTCCACTGATATTATACGCCAACCTTGAGTTTGTACCAAAAGCATACTCAGTAATGCAAAGACATCTGTTGGAAAACCCTCTAGCACCAGTGAATGGTCGCCATCTTGCAGCAAAGCTAGACAGCAAACTCCTCAGTAATGAAAACAGCACTGATCTGATTGCATGAGTCAAAGGACTACTCTCACAATGCAAGATGGCTTGAAACAGCAGCATTTGCTAGAGCAAATGGTGGATGTGGCATCCACATCTCTCTGTGGGAGGGAGAGTTCAGAACATCAAGTAAGATGAGATTTCAGGAGGCGAGTAAGCTACTTCAGCTGAATGCACATTAACCCTCAGGTGCAGCAAAGAAGAAAACATTTGCCCTAATTTTTTTTTTTTTTTTAACAGATTTACCTTTGCTAAAGGAAAAGCCACCAAAAAAACTTCACTTCCTAATGGTCTGACAACAACAATAACCTAATAATGTTTTTCGCATGGACAAAGTACCCCCAAATATTTATAACGAACCATTACAGCATGCATTACAACTTTACAAGCCTTCATCTAATTACTTCCACGGAAACAAACACACAAATCTTCCAGCTCCATGCTGCCACACACACAGACTCTCTGAGCACCAAACCTTCAGCAACCTTCCTCTGATGGACACTTTTTTTTTCAGGAAATGACACAGAGACATAGGTAAAAGGTGATTTAGATAGACTGCTGTGTCACAAATTGTCAGGATCTGATTTAAAGACCTTGCCTTTGTCAAGAAAGACAGTTGGGTGTCTGCTTTAAAGAAGTACTGGGAATATTTTCATCAAAGGTTTGAATTGAAAAACAGCGGGAGGTAAATATCTGAGATGTTGCCAAGAAAGACCGCTATATCCGTGCAATTACCATTAACAGGGGACAGCAGTGGTTCAATGAAGTAATTCAATCTGGTGTCCTACATTTTATCAGACAGCAATTTTGAGTTCTGACATAAAAGGCTGAGAAAGAGGATCGGACTCTTTTCTGTGAAATTCAGCCTTAATTCTTGCAATCAGGAGATGTGTTCTCTGCTTCAGGTAATCCTACTATCCCTCCAAGTGACTCAAAAGAAGAATATACTAATATTCACCATAACACTAATCATTCACATAGGTACACGTCATACTTGGGCAAGTTTTGGAACTGAGGGTCTGCAGTATTAAGGGAGTGTTTTCCCTACCTAACTATATCAGTATTTCTTTACTTGTAAGTTTCGCAAGAAGAAAAAGATCTATTGTTTAAAAGATTAAACAATATGATGTAGCCTAAATTAGTAAATGTATTCTTCCAAAATATGAGACGGTGAGGGACAGACAGTATTTCTTCAGAAAATGCCAAAATGAAAAGTCTATGGAAGCTCACATCAAAATAATACCATCACATGGCTTCTCTTCATCGTTAATCCATCCATATTGCATACTCCTATCTCCTTAGAGGCTTTTGCGCTATCTTTCCCCAGAGTAATCCTATCAGTCAGTCAAATGACAGTACTGCTGATTTCCAAGGTCACCAAGTTTGCACAGCAGCTCTGCATTTCATCTCTGCAAGGCAGACCTGAATGGCACATAGCTCCCATGCTTGACAGCAAGATGAACTTTCATGCGATCTCAGCACAGCACTCAACATTTTGGTGTCTCCAGCACAGTGTTGACCCAAACAATCACCACCACAAACCCTTTTTTCAGGGAACTCATCAGATTTTATCTTTTTAAGTCCTTTATACCATAATGCTTTTTGCCATAATCCCTTCTTTTTGCACAAAAGTGTGTTATTCTACAAATTCTCAAGTTACATAATGCAGAAATCTTGCAGGGTTTTCCATTTATTTTAAATGCACATAGGAGAGAATGTTCATTTTGTATTCTTGAGTAAAATCTCACCACAAACAATAACACCAGCAGATAATTTGCGTCGGAAACAGTTCAGTGTTGCTCTTCCTACTTGGGTTACAAAAAAATTGCACCAAGTTCAAAACTTCAGTAACAGGAGCAAACTGGCTCTTGTTTCATGCAGAACATGGTCAACTACCTTTAAATATGATACAAAACCAGGACTATCAATGAAGCACTCAGAGATTGCATGTGCCTTTTCTTTTCATGAAATGATATAGAATCTCCTCTAGAGACCCAACGCTATCTTTCCTCCCAAATATTAAGCATACAACAAATGCATTCAATGCTATTGAGCATTCCCTTTTAATGATACGAAACTGAGACCCTTGGAAGATGAAGGCTTTGTATATGACAGCTTAACTGCTTGCAATCAAACTAATTTGCAGTACGATGACCTGAAATGAGCTTAAAAGCACCATAATGCATGTTTAGCAATCAGTGAAGCAATTCTTTATTATTTGGGTTCACATTTGCAATTTGAGTCACATGTTATGGGAAAGCGAAAGAGAAAAATAGGGGGAACACACACACACACAAAAATTCTTTTGCTTTGCAAGAGCTGATAAGCAAAACATGAGCTACATGTAACATGGGGCATTAGAGACCGAGTTTAGACTGACAGCAAATCTTAAGTCCTTCTGCTACTTATATA
The DNA here is from genome assembly GCF_900496995.4 of Aquila chrysaetos chrysaetos. Classification (NCBI taxonomy): domain Eukaryota; kingdom Metazoa; phylum Chordata; class Aves; order Accipitriformes; family Accipitridae; genus Aquila; species Aquila chrysaetos. The sequence goes on from NC_044013.1 coordinate 32,748,457, forward strand.
AATCTTATGATCTCCAGAAGAGGAAATTATAAAATTAAAAATTTGCTTATATATTATCATGTCTTGATTTTTCTAAATTTATTTTTCTTGGAAAAAAAATTATTAAGGAAGTTCAGTTCATCAAAAATATGTACTGAGTATGCCTCAAGGTTTTTAAACTGTAAATGAAGCTATCTACCAACCACTTGCAACACTCTTTTCTGCCATTAACAAAAGTTAAAGACCCTTCTGGCAAATAATGGAGATTTTCATATCACCCCTTCCAATACATAAAATTTCTTGTTTCCTTCCTTTCTCCCTTTCTTTCTTCCTCCCTTCCTTTCTTTCTTCACACCGTCTCCAACACACTTGTTATCCTTGGGAAAAACATGGCTCCAGCAAGGTAAGTGGAGAACTATACATGGAAACAGAAGGAAAAGGTACTAACAAATAAGCTCAAAACATTTGGTGAAGAAACGCGAGAGCACTAAACGTAACACCATGCCAGAAAAAAACCCACAGGAACCACACAAAAGGGCAAAACTGAGCCAAAGGTATTATACAGATAGCACAGAACTGCTCAATTCTAATAACTGAAGCAGGAGTGGGCTTGGGCAAGAAGGAGAGCAAACGCCTCCCAAGACAGCGAAGAAGCGCGCTCTAGCTCAGCACTGCTCAATCTAAGTGATTACTCCTTGGGGACATATCTCTGAATCACCAAATGTATCTGGGGTTTGTCCTAAATAAATTAATCATCGCACTGTTCAGACAGAGGATGAAAATCTGTGTTTCAGCAATGAGGGGGCAAACCTGAAAGACCTGAAATTCTGAAATCTGATCTCAGTTCTGCTTAGTTGGGTAAGAAACTGCTGCTGTGCCTTTTTTTCCTTGTTTAAGATTTGGGCAATATAGTTTCACCCAATTCAAAGAAGAACGGTATTTTAAATTCAAAGCATTTTATTAAAAAAGCATGAGCATGCATTAAGGGCAGGGTTCTACAATGTATGAAGAAATACCATTCAGAAGGGCTGCAAAAATAACTCAGACCATCATCTCTGTTCAAAATGATCTGAGTCAAGACCTGTCTTGACCAAATTCCAGCCCAGGTAATTTATTCTGCTTGCCTAAACTTTCCTCAATTATCGAATTAATAATGTGAGTTTTTCTTAACCTCTAGAAAAATACACAGTTTTGTTCTCCAAAAACAGTTGTTTTGCTCCAGCTATTCTCATCATGATTAGTAGAATGCTGAAAATATACATATGCCTGCTTTTGCTGTTCTTGCTTTGATGGTCATATTGTTAGCAAACTCTTTAATGAGTCTCAGTTCTCCCTAGGAACAGCACTACAGTTTATAAATGCTAAAATTAATAGACCTGAGGTAGATTTTATTACACATAACATATTTAGTTGGCAATGATGATGCCTCCCTTACAGCAGCTGTTACAATAAACTGCATTTTCAATGGCTCCTGGAAAACAAGACAACACCTAAAAGATTTCAGATAAAGAAACACCAGGGTTTCCAGGTCTCACTGCTCCACACCAAATCTGCTCCGCTGAGGTCTGCAAATACTAATAGGTAATTATGACCCACAGAAAGATTTCTACTGGGGATTTTGTCCACTTTTCTTGAATCTGAATTTACTATCAGAAGATTCATAACCTCTGTTGTCAGCTTCACTTCTGCAAAGAATGGGTACATGGAGATTTTAAATTGGAGCTAAAATGGATTTCAGTATAACCCTTCACAATAATAGTTGGTAAAACTAATTACAGTGAGAAAACTGGAGATCATTCATTGCCCTACTAAGCAAATTAGGATTTGTTAACAATGATTTATAGTGCCAAACACAGGATAACAAGGATTGTCTTTTCAACTGTATTCACAGGGGACATAACAGTTTATTAAGTGTGGTGCCATCCAAACAGCCACTGCTGTAGTGCTTCTGTAGACCTTGTAGTATCTCAGATGGATACACAGTTTTACATAAGCAAAATACATTTAAATGTTTGGCTTCTAAAGTCAAGCACAATAACTGAGCAACTTAACCTACCTGAAAGCACAACAACTCCTTATTTATCAACATCACTGTGTACACAATGTGGAGTAAAGTATTATATTCCTTCTGTAACATTAGCTGGTTGAATTTATTAAACCTCTGAAATGATACTTTTGATCTAATCTGTTTCTCTCCTGTGGAAACTAACAGGTCTTACTGTACTCTGCTAGAATGGAATCTCTTAAAACATGCCCACCTGAAGAGAGTCAACATCACAAACTTGACCACCTCAAAGAATAAAACATAGGCTACTTAGGATCGCTGCCATTGCATATAGACCAGGCAATGAAGGAAAATCTACTGGTTTTAAGGGCTCTATCTGAGAATATGAGCCCGGAGAATGTGCTGGTATAAGTAATTCCACGTTTCTTCTGTAACGTCTCAGGTGAAAATCTGTCCTATTGCATAGTGAAATAGCTGGCCTTATCTAGGCCAAATACTGGTTTTCCATCATGTCTGTACTAATACTGCTGGTGCTCCACTTATTCTCTTTGGGATGAGTTTTTAGAGCTCTGAGTAATGTAATGCAACATTGCACAACACAGTGTCCCAGTGGCATGCTGTAACTACGCAAACATCTGCTGAACTGAACCCACTCAGGGCCAAATTGGATAGCACAACTGATTAGCTAGAGCCTTTGGGAATATGCTCACAATTTATGTTTGTCTGAGTCACCAGCCCATGTGCAAATCACATTTTTCATTTTTCTTCCTTTTTTTAAGGTGGAGCAAGAGCATTGTTTGGAAAAGAAGTGTCACAGGAGTTTCTTTCTCCCTTCCCCATATTATTTCCATCATCAGCTTATTACCAAATTCTATTCAGCTCTGAAAAATCCACAAACACTCTTTTTGAGGAGAAAAACCTGCTAACCAAAAATAAGCATTAAAAGAAAGGAACAGAAAACCCTCAGAAATCGCTACAAAGACTTCAGAAGCAGACCAATGCAAGAAATGGAAACAGGTTGCCACCAACAGAGAAACTGTACAATTGCCAAAGAACCTGACAATCTTGGGAATTGGGTTTGTCATTTAAAAATAAAATACTCGGTTATTTAGGTTTTGATTTTTGTTCTGTTTTGTGTTGCAAACCAGTGAACTACCTCCTTTAATGCGAATTTGGCTGGGTGCGAGATAGGCAAAGAAAACTAGCAAAAATCATTCCTTGTAGTCAGATAGGAGAAAAAGCTTTTACTATTATTCAAAGTCCAATCATATTCTAAAACATCTCTCTCAACCTCCTGAAATCATAGACAGCTGGACAATGTTAAAAACTCACATAATTCAAATAACTTTTCTTTTAAAGCTAAAAAGGTGGGTTTTTTTACTAAAATTCTAACTACTTTCCAGTTATCTGATCTGACTTCTCGATGAGATGTAACCTACTTTATAATCTATCTTCGATGAGAGACAGTGACAATTTGCAATGCAAAAAATATTGAAGACAACTGGGAGATTTTCCAGGAAGTACGGTGCACCAATATTAACAGCACGTTCAAATCTTTTTTCACAGGCACCAATCATAGACTGGACTGATCCCATAGAAAACAATAGTCAGGCCAGTACAAAAGGCTTACAGGAGAATTGGAATGTTTTTTACCTCTGTCTCTTCTTTTCTGACTATTGATTTAATAATATGTAAAAAGGATAGGAAAGTGCCCACTCTGACAAGGAGTGCCAAGACAGGTGAAACAGATTCCAACAACGATGAAAATGGCTTTTCATCAAAATCTACAGAACATACTAGTACTTGTGAAAGAAGCAGAAAATTAAGTTGTTCCTAACTGAAAAAAAGCTTGTATAGGTACTCAGAACTCCTCAACAACTTTCAGACACATTTAGCGGTTATTCGCACGTGTCAAGCTTTGCTGAAGGCACCTAATTAGAAACTCTGTTTAATCAATGGCAGTTCTGATCATCCCGCTTAGGTATGCCTTTAGGCTGAATAACTTGATGGAGATTCCCACCCCTTTCCATTGACTTCATAGCAAAGGTGGGTCATCAAAGCAGGCAGTATGAATGCCCTCTCAAGAGCATGTGCATTTTTCCTTTACCTACTGCTTTTCAAGAAGCACTAACAGAGGCAACAAGAACATAAGAATCCAGTCTCCAACAATGCCATTCAGAAATTTACCTAGTTATAGCATAAAACTAGGTAGGATTTCAGCCTTCACCACTACTACTGAAAGTGCATAATGAATTACTAGGATGGAACTATCATACAGATATTAGAAAAATGATTTTGTATTACTGGGAAGTGTCAGGTTTATAAACGTTTCTTTAAACACCCAGTAACCTCAGGAGGCTCTGTATAGAATAAAAGCATCCAAAAGTAATTTTTGCTTTTCTGTAGCATGCACAGCATCCACAAACATTGCAGACACATGACCCACCACCCATCAAACCCGAGTGCCTGGCATAAGCATGGTTCTTAAAGGAGATTCCAAGTCCGACAAGTATTATCTCCATTACGTACATCCTAGGTAACATGGCCTAAACACACAGAGATTCCATTGATACTTGGATTTAAACAGCACACGTAAGCTACTTAATCCATACCTCAGTGTTCATTTATTTCTGAATAAAACCTGACATCTGTGTTTCTGCTTTCTGTAGTAGATGTGCTTGGACAGTGAATCTACCGTTAGTCCATCTTAACTTACCTGGTTGCCTATGTTTCCTTTGGTGCGCTACAATATGTAATATTTCATAGTCCAAAGTACAACATACATTGATCCACAGGCAAAAGGTTTATTATCATCTATTAAACTAAAACCTATTTTTGTTTTATTTGAGACCAATGACCCTGGTTTTCATGTTCTGGGTTAACACTAAACACAAAACCTACAGTCTTTTCTAGTTAAAAGCTTTGGAAAAAAGAAGTCAATTCAAGTGCATATTCTTTTGCACTTTGATAATACAATAATTACATTTATCAGAAACATATGCTAATTGGATCATCCTGGAGCATTTTTCTCATTGTCTGGTACCGCAAAGCACATCTGGGTTTTATTTGCCCCATGTAAGTTAATAAGGGTATGGACTTTTTTAAAACAATAAGCAAGATAATCCTAAAAACAATTTTCCAAAGTGAAAAGGGAGGGAAAACCCTCCACATTTCATCCCAGACTGTGTAAGTGTAAAAATGACTTTAAGATAGAAACTGAAGGACATTTTCTATCTACTCGGCTACTAATGAAGAAAGAAAAAGAAAGTTAAAGAAACCCTATTACCATGACCATACATAAGAAACAGTGCAGTTAAATATACCATATTAATGGAACCTAATAAGGGATGTCTCCCCCACCTACACAGATCCAAATTAGTATGATTTAAAGTGCCAATACATTGGCACTAGAAGATGTCAAGCTTCGTCTTGTTACTAAATCCCTAACTCAGGAGAACTGGAAACTTTCAAGCTTTTTGCTGGAGCATAGGGGATGTTGACACCTTCCAGATTTTCACTTTACTGGACCAACCCACAGACAGTATGGTGCAAGAGAACAGCAGATGGCTTTTCTTCTGTTACCTCTGCTTCCTAAAGATGAAGCTGAACATTGTTCTTAAACCATGCATATTCAGCTCTCGCCATAAGGAGAACAAGGCTTATTTATACATGTTAAAGACTTCCATCCCATATTATATTTGTCCCATTCCAGAGCATGTCTGTATATGTTCATACAATTTGAATTTTAAGCGCCCAAATGCAAGCAATTCACTCTGAACTATGGAGAGACATTCAAGTTTTAGTCTGAATGCAAAATAAACATTGAGCCATTTGGTATTATTTTTCCCTTTATCCCTTCCCTCTTAAAAATACATATGACACAAAACAGGGGAAGTGCTGAAAAAAGGAAACCAGTTTTATCCTGTTTCACAACTTACCTGACACTGATTTGAGCTTTGGTATAACTAGAAAAACCACCACAAAACTTTTTCAATCGATAATGCTCTTTTCAGACCTTACCACTGGCAGAAGCATGAACATTCAGTTTGTGCAGAAGTCCAATGTAAATCCAGCAGGACATGGCATTTCTCCAGGTATTAAGCAAGTTTTTTGCTTGCATTTTACACTTTACATGTGAGGTCACACGTACACAGTTTAATCCCATAACTTTCTTATAGGATCACAGACCTCTATGAAAAAAGACTGAATTTCACCATGTACTAATGAAAGAAAATTACTCTCTGGGAATCTGACAAGAGAGCAACAAAGTTTTTCCTTCATGTAATTGAATACTATATAGCTTTCCCCAGAGTCTGATGAAAAGATAGAAGCAGGCTTTGATTATACTGTTAACTATATAGAGCAACGCTATAGAAAAAGTCTCACTGCGTTTTACCCACCTGTTTTTGGATATACATAATGCTCTATTTCTCCTACAGATATTAAAAAGGCAGAAAAGACATGCTTGGAGAATATAGCAAAAGTTAAAGTGAAACAGGATATGAGCAATTTAAATACAAATCTTGGAAAATAAACAGTTCATTGGATTGACTGGAAAATATTTTTTACTCCAAAACTTATCTGTGCAAGTAAAAGGTGTGTTGATGAATGTGGGAATAAACAGATAGAAAGGTATGAATATAGACTGTCAAATCAATAAAGGGGCATGCAAATAAATAACAAAAAAAGATTGATCAATTATCAAACCAGCTGGGGCCTGATCCTCTTCTCATGACATAAAATGTACATCTAGCATAAATGCAATTACAGCTGCATTTTCCAAGATCATCTGTGAGACATGGGGCTTTTAACCAACAGGTAGAAGTCACTGTGTCATGTTCTCTGGACTGTGGCACACAGGAGATGAGACAAGACTGCCGTAATGGACTCTTTAAAGTCTCTGAATCAATGAGAATTGGTACGAGGCGAAATCAAGATCCTACCATCTCAGAGTAGAGAGCTGGCAAATCCATGGTTCATTTTATTTGCTATAATTGTGTAAATTAAATACTGTTGAAATTTATGTAGTAATTAATATGACACCTGATTAGTTCAGGAAAACATTGACCACCATGTCTGAAATATTACTTACAATGCATTTGTGGAGGAAAAAATAGAAAAAGGTAAGTTAACCTATTGGGCAGACTGAGATTAGGTATTTATTCTTGTTTCCATATAATAAGGCACTTTTGTTTCAGGAGTAATGCTATGCTGTTCAGAGGCACATGTGTTAAAGTTGAGATACACTTACAAAGTAGCCTGTTCCCAAGCTGGAAGGAGCTGAGCTCTGCAATAAAACACAAAGACAAAGTGGAAAGTCAGTGATGGTTTTTAACACGTTCCAATCCACATAGCTCATTACCAGCCCTTTCCAAGCTTTTCATCACTACATCACAGCACCAATGTGCTGCCCCTTGTCATCTGCTACTGAAACAAACACGGTGTTGCTTAATTTTTCCCTTTACATCTCTCAACGACTCGGAGATGGTAACGTGCTATTTACTGAATTCCAAGCTTCTGCGGTGGACGTAATTGCCAATTTATTTGACAGGCAGCTGGGTAATGAATTAATGATGGCATTTCGCCCTGCACTGAGACTAAACAGACACTCATCAACCAGCCTCCCTGACATGCTGACATTCAATGCCCTGGACTCCAGCTACTCAGCTCTGTGGCCACAAAGGGGCAGGCAGGAGGGAGAAAAGAAAAAAACGTAGACTGACTTCAAAACAAAAAGCCCGGTGGGTTTGGATGACTTTTTCAGTCTATGACCTGTTTGCCAATTTATTCCCGAAAGGCCCTGGTTAGTACACACATAGTGCTTTTCTAAAATGAGACATTTTGTAAACATAATTAGTAGTCTGAAATGTAAAGAACGCGTGGGCACAGAGAAGCCGCTTCAGTCAATGTACCATTTCCTGGAGGATGCAGTCACTACAATTTCCCATTTGGATGTCCGCATTGTTTGACAAACCAAGGATTTAAAAAGAAAAGGAAAAGCAAACAACAAATATCTACAGCGTGAAATAGATTTCAAAACTCAAACCCATAAAAATAATTAAACTAATATAACTACCATGGAAAATAATCAAAAGGTTTAAATGCTTAAAAAACCATCATGAAATTCAGTTTAAGTGGGACACGATCACAACCTCAACATTCACAGGAATTAAGGAGATAAAGGGGTTTGTTTCAGTAGTTTTTCATCTAAGCAATGGGGATTACACAGCAGGTTCTCTTAGAGACATGGTGAGAGACCTAAACATCTCAGTCCTAATCCAGGTCACTGGCTGTTACGTTAAAGGGTGAACAGTTCCCAACACTACAGCCCTATCTATCACCTGAAACACTTCAAGGCTAGTCAATGGATAAGGAAGCAAAACACAGAGGATAATTCTCTGGTGAGCAGTGGGTGGTCCAGATGACCAGTCTTTAACACCTATAGCTCAATTCCTGTTTCTGTTCCTTAGCACAAGCTCACTTTCAATAATGACACAGCTCAGTGATTACCAGGAACTGCACAGCGGCTCCAACCGGCCTTGGCAAACCACTGGAAACACACAGAACTTGCATCACTGTCATCCCTGTTCTGAGACAATATTGCAAGGAAACCTAACAACAAATTCTCTCAATTTCTGATCATGGAGTGCAGCACTGACATAAAAGAAAATAAAACCCCACAAGGGGCTTATGGTATTTTTTTACTGAACTCGGCACAGCAGAAATAGATTGTGCCAAGAAATTTAAAATTAAAAATAAAATTTATCGCAAATAATCAGAATATTACTGTGAGAGCACCAAAGCAGTACTAAAAAGAGAGGTTGAAAGAGGTTATGTACATATAGGTGAAGACCTTCTGGTTTAAGACATTAGAAGTTAAAGACTTAGCAAGAGGAAGTCACCTTGGTAGTCATAAGGGTACCAATATCATAAAATCAACAAACTCTGTTGGGACATCTTATAAGAACAAAACTGCTACGGAAATTTGGAAGGTATATGGTTCCTGCCCCTTAATACTCTCTATCTTCTATGTTGCAGCTACTAAAGGACTCGAGATCTGCAGTCTACAGATTTGGTTATCAGCATGCAAGGCGAGCTCCACAGAAATACATACATTCTTAAGTCCTAGCCCCACTCTTGCTGCTCTGGGGCCTCAAGCTCCTTCTGCCACCACCATCCACATCAAGAGCCACCTGGTACCAATGACAATGTCCCTGGAAGTGCCTCTGCAGCAGCATCACGCTGTGGTGCAGAGGAATGGGCAGTGCAGATTTGGGAACGCATTGCCATGAGGGCCCTGGGCTCAGCCCGACTGCTCTGCTCTCCTCTACATCCCCCTGACCACGCAGATGGGAATAACCTGGTAACCCCCACAGCCCCAGTCATCACACAGCCCAGCTACTGTTTCCAGCTAGAAAGTCCCCCTCATGGGCCATGTACAATGGTTTTGTGAGCCACTGCAACCTGTAGACTGCAGCTCTGCAACACCTGGTAGATAGTGCATTTCAGCGCACGCACCAGCTTTCCTGGTAAAGCACATCATACGTACTGCCTTTCACTTTACTCATTCTGCTTTCTGCTTCATGCCATTTAAAATCTTTTAATTTAAGCTAGAGATCTACCCACAAAGTACAACATGTGCAATCATTATAACCACTTTTGTTTAAGCTATGTACAGATGCCAATCGAGTCCCACTCTTTCACTCACAATTTTTAAAACTTACTTTACAGGCTGAAAGCTCCAAAGTTTGCATTCTGCATCTGCGTGTAATTTTTGTCTGCTTTTTATTCCAAGTTTTGGAAAGACCAAGTATCAAAACAAAACAATAAAAAGGAAGAAAAAAGAATAAGCAAACAAAATATTTCCCACTGAATATTTCCATTCCTTCAAAAGCAATGCTGCAATGGCTATGGGAGGACAGTCGAAACATAGCAGTCAAATGTCTTTCACTAAAAAGAAACAACTATGCATTTTTAGGGAATTTGAGTTTGCTGGATGGAATTACAGCCCTTCACACATTGCATGCTGCATATGGATAGTACCGTTTGCAAACTCTTTTTAATTGAAGTAAGAAAGACTGTATTGCACATGCATGAATGACTAAGTCAGCTGTGTTGTGAACTGTGTGTTGACAGAGCATATAGGCTGAAGCAAGGGCTATGCAAGAAGACAGCTTCTCACCTTTTTTGATAACTCCCAATAGCGAAAGGATCCTACTACCCAGTGCCCAGCCTTGGTACCAACTGATGAATGTGATACTGTGTATGCAGCATCTTTACAAGCCCATGCTGAGTCGTGATCCTGCACTGGATGGTTCTACATCTCTTATATAAAGTGTGCCTATAATAGAGGTAATGGTTTCACTTTCCAAAACCCTTTGCAAAATTTGACATTAGATATACTATTTGATATTCACACAACCACCAGCAGAAGCCTGCATCAGGTGCCCATCAGCAAAATGCAAGTTGCTTGCTTAAAATTAACAGGGTTTTGGTTTTGTTATTTTCCTTCTGCTTTTTTTCCCCCCCTTCCTTTCTTAAAGAGAAGAACTTTTGGCCCAGGAGCAAAAATGTAGTAACCCTCGTGTAAGCATTAGTTTATTGTGTACCAAAGAAAATTACATCCTTGAGGTCTTGAAGGCAGAGTTATACCCATTTTGCATATATATTGTGCATTACTTGGAGAGCTGGGTGGGGAGAAAGACTGTGTTGTACATATTTGTTCTGGCTATTGTTTATGCAGGTCTGACTGAATGAACGAACAGTGGGTATCATTTCAATTTCTGATGTCAACATCAAATTACTTATTTAATTTCATGCCTGGCGAAGCATTGTATAGCTACACGCAGAATCATTTCACTTCATTTGTTATGCTGTGTTTTCTTGGCGATTGGCTTGCCTTCCAACTGACAGCTTTAATTACGACATGAATTTGATTGCACTGCCGAGGAATTAACATAATGCAACAAAGCATTTAAGCACCCAACCTTAGACACACAAACACACACCCTTGCATACACACACACACAAACGCACACACACAAAGAAGCAGCCACTGCAGCTGATCAGCTTCTGGCACACACACACACAAACACACACAGAGCTTTGCTGGTGTTATTCCACTTTAGATATAGCCAAGATTACCAGGGATATTCTGGAGAACTACCAAGGATTTCAGATCACATAACCCAAAGACCATTCCTCAGTTTGTCTTTCTTTGGGCTCAGTACACAGGTGGGAGGAATGGGAGACAGAGAATTGAAAATATCCCATATCTGAGGTTGAAACCGTGAGCTGTCCATGGGATTACACTGCTGGGGATGTAGACACCTTTCCTCCCAAAGCAGACAGCAACAGACCTGGTGGGCAGGCCACTCCAGGACTTACTCCTCATTGCTACAAAGCACTGGGGAAAGGGAAGCACTCATGAAAGAGCATGTCACCTTCAATGAGAGCCCAAGATGAGACCTTTAATGTAGGGGACAAATGGAAAGATTCCTATCCCACTCCCTATTCAAGAATTGGAGCAATATTCCAGACAGAAGAGTGCCAACTATTTCTCCCAGCTTGTGATTCCTTGTTCAGCAAAAGCAAGCAGAGGCCAGGCAGTCCACACTTCTGTTGTGCAGCAAGAGTGAAAGACCTCTGCTGCCTCTCAGCCAATGACCACATGTGAGAGGCTTTTACTGTTTGTCCCCTTGCTAAAAGCCTGCAGCCAACACCAGAAGCAGCAGGCAGGGCTGAGGGTGCCCAAAGCAGCTTGTCAGCCCTCTCCCGTCAGTGCAGGCTTGCACTGCCACTGCATCATCATTACCAAAACAATGAGCAAGGTTTGTTTCGCAGACATCAGATTTTTAAGAGGACTAGCAATGACTTTACATCTGAGTGTGAGCTGCAGCTCTGCAGTAGATCAGGAATTTAGGAATGTGCACCAAAGAAATCAAGGGGTTTTTAATTTGGTTTTGATTAGCAAAGAGGTGGCTGAACCCCTGAATACTCTCTGCATTTACTATCCAGGTTAGCTGTAATTCTCACATTTTCCTCAAGTAATCTCCGGGCTGCTTTGTAAAACATGGCTAAAAAGTTCCCCATGTATTCCAAAGCGGGAAGACTCAATGAAAAATAAATTCATACAGGAAGATAAGGAAAACAAGTTGACTGAGCTCTAAGCTGAGGAAAAGAGAAAGCGCTGCCATCTTGTCTCCAAGCAAAATCTCAACAAAATGAATTCTACTACTGGCAAGATGTTGATGAGATTAAACTGACTACAGCACCCTACATATAAAGGAGGAGCAGCTCTCCAATTTCTCTTTTAGGCCCCTGGAGCTACCTCTGCCCATAAAGGAAAAAACAAGTTGTCATTCCAAAAAATACTATACAGGGGAGAAAGGCAAAGAGAAATGGGTTTATGAAATTCAAACAGGGAGATGTATTAGGGCACTGTCAAATGCTTGCAATGGAGCATTTGAGCAATCATTATCCCTAATCTAGCAGAGGTCAAGTTCTCTGCTAATTATGTTCTCTCACAGAGGGGTGTGTGCGTGTGTGTACACATGTGCGAGATGAGGACAAAGAAAGGAGTTGATGGGAATCAGTCTAACTGCATTGCATCTGACAAGAACATAGAATATTCCTCTTCCTACTGTCTGATGCTATTTCAAGCCTCATTATGAGAAGAGTCTTCTGTTTAATATGGTCTTTTCATTGAATTATCTTCTTTTCATTTTTGACCACCTCTCTCGCAAAATGCTGCAAATTACCTGCTTGGATCTCATTAGCCTGGAAAGGAGTCATCCCTTGTAAACATACTTTGCGTCAATCTGTGTTATCCAAGGACTGCAGGTACATTTACAATATGTAGAGTTGAAAGATATCTGACAGGAGAGGGAATGAAGCCACTGACATGTCAGTTTGCAACTGGATATTCATTATACTATCTCCCCCATTCTGCATCTGTCACTAAGCTATCACTTAGGCTCCACATTAAAGCTCATGAAGCTAACATTTCTGTTTCAACAGCTTACTTACAACTAGGGATTTGAAAATTGATCATCCACCTAGAGTATATGCACTTCATTCATTATACATATTTCCATGCAGTAGCCATGCCTAATCTTACAATGCTGTCGGGCTACGTCAGTGGAGATCCATTATATTTCATGTCCAAAGTTTGCTTTCTGGCCTCAGGGTTAATCTGCCTGCAATATCTTGTATTTTTGTTCTATCTTCTGTTGAGTACACAACTTTTTGCGTATTGTTTCTGAGAAAACAGTTGTAAAAACAGAAAAGGATCTTCGGAGAAAACTTACTCTTTTGTCTGTGGTTTTTTTTCTGGACTGTAATTGGTAGGTATCATTAGACAACTCACTCCTTCAAAAGATATTATTTAAAATAACCTTATCAAGCTCTTGATGCATCTTTGTGCGTAAGAGCACAGTTCAAGGCAGGCTCACCCATAGCTGAAGTGGAAGTATCACTACCACTTTGTAAGGCCCTGTCATTTAAAAACACAAAGTGTTTGCCTTTGGGAGAGAGAGAAATGCAGAATGGTATTTACTTTTCTTAACTGAAAGAGTCTGGGAAAGGCCACCATACACTCAGGCAAGATGAGAGTTATCTTGTACATGTTTTTCAAATCTCAGCTGAACTGGCAACACCAGACCGCAGAGAGACATGCTTGTATCGCAATGAATTATCAAAGCATAAAGGAACTTACTTATTAAGCAAAACATAAACTACATGTAACATTTTAAAATATACATTTTTACATATATTTACAGAGCGTTCCTTTTGAGCAACCTAAAGTCCCTATGTCCTCTCTCAGGTGCACTAGGGAAGTTACATTTGCTCTCCACTTCGTTTTAATTCACCATAGTGCCAAGACAAAGGGAAAGTACTGTAAAAACATCAGAGAAAAACTGTATTTGATCAGGGGAAGGGGAACCAGGACTCTGCTCTCACTGCCAGGTCTGGCACTGCAAGGCTATCGGCTGCTGGGAAGCTCAAATAAACCTCAGAGCTCCCCACTCAGTACATTGCAACGGAGTGACAAGGCTAAATTAAAACCGTGTTTGTAAGGAGCTGTGAAATTTTTTGCTGGAAGGTGCTGTGGAATTGCGAAGTTCATTGCGGTGACTTCTCAGCTGCCACAGGGCTCAGGGCAAGCTAGGATGGCAACGGTGACAGGCTGACGGTCAGCTGCTGTCCACTGCTACGTGTACGGAGTATTTACTTACTATCTCCTCTGGTTTCACTCTCCTCTTCCAGAGATATCTTACAGCCCTGAGATTGACCTCACCTGACAGCTATGAAGGGCAGGCTCTGAAGTGTCTGGCTGAATGTACCCATAAAGGTTGGCTCTGGGGGAGGAATAGACCTCTAAAATAATGTGACAAAGGGATGAGGAAAGAGAGTGCTACAGATTTCACACCTCTGCAGAAAAAAAAAAAAAAAAAAATCAGGCGGCTGTTCCAGTGATATGCACAATTCAGCAAAATTTGCTAGCTGTGTGCCTTCAGGCTTAAATTTGCACAAAGAAATGTATCCTTTACAAAGGTATTTCTTTTAATGTCTGCTCAATTCAGTTTTATTGGATTGGCCTATAGAGGACACCATCTGGTATCTGTCATCCAAATCTACATGGACATGCTATCGATAAAATCCCCATCTCCAAAATGTGGGTTAGTTAAAAGTAGGGCCAGATTGTTGCCTGAAACAAATTGGTCTGACTGATGTAGCTATCCATGCTTTTACCAGGAAAGGATTTGACCTACAAAATCCCCAATTTAGATACTCTTTTGGGACAGGGCTGTCTTTATATTCTGTGTTGTAAAGCATGTAGCACAGAGGACACAGAGCCATGAATAAAACACTCAAGGATTGTGATGGTACACATAATAAATAATAATGTAATTGCAGCAACAGAAAGATTTCTGTAGTTATTCATATGTCAATAACTCATGCGTGTCATTCAGTGAATGACCAGCATTCTTCAATGGAGAAAAACATTCTCCACAGAGCTGCCATCTTAGGACCTTCCACAGCAGTTTAGGTAGAGCAATAAAGGCAGAGCTTATGCTATTGTTGGCCATGTCATATCAATTCATTATATATAAATTAGCTGAGTCTCTCTAGACACTCTAATACTTTTCATAAATACAGTATTTAGCCCAAAGAAATACATTCTTTTCCTTCCTCACTTGGGGTAAAAAGAGGCCATCTCACTTCTCAACTATGCAGAGCATTTTAACTTCATTAAATGGCCTTCAACTATTTCAAAATGAATGAGTGTTTTCACACAGACAGACATTGTACCAAACTTTAAGTTTACTGAACTGGGGCAGGAGACCTAAGTTACCTCCTCCTCTCCCAGCCCCGCAAAAGAAAAGGGATTTTAGCAACAAACCATCCCAGAAACTAAATCCTGTTATGACTTATGCCCCTCAGAAAACTACACCAGGGGTTAATCAGAGCAGTATTTGGCTGCAGGAGTTTTACTTACGTCACTGAGTCTTTCCCGAGAGCTACTTCGATGGAAACCTTTTGATTCCCCACTGGCACTTTCGCTGTCACTGTCTCGGCAACTGTTTTGACCTGGCTTGAGCTGCAGGAAAGAGAAAAAACAAAGAGAGCAAGAGTTTAGCCTGCTTCAGGTAAGCCCCTTTGTCCACTGCTCTTCTTTAACCCAAACCCACACCTACACAAAGCAGCGTTTACGTGGTGCTTCCAGCACTGCCACCGGCACAGTGCAGCTTTGGTGCCCAGGCAGTGTCTCAGCAAGACCATGAATGTAGAGAGCAAAGCAAGCTCGCACGCATGATGGCTCGCATGCGGGCCAAGACCCTGCAGGTAGAAGGAGGCAACATTCATGTCCCAAGGAAATCGCAGTTTAAGACCTTCATTTTGGGAACTTTTAGGCTTCTCAAGTTATTTATGCCATAGATGTAGTTTCTGAAGTCACCATCACATCAAAGCACGTACAGAACCAATCCCTCCCTCGTTACAGCATAAGAGTATTGAGGATCTAGGATCAATTAAAATCTCCCCAGGGGAAGGAGCAGCCATCACTATGGGGAGGCCTTTTGCTGGACTAGCCCCTAACAACATTGCCTGGTACTATAAAAAAAATTCTTGACTAACCTCAAAGTTCATAAAGCAACATGATCTACTTAATAGGTATCAGATTGTTTTTGCCTTTCAAACCAGCTTTAATGAACTTTAATGGCATTGTAATAAATAAAAAATACAAAAAAATTATGAACTATATTTTCAATACAATAGAGAATGCTTTCTATATTCTCTAAAAGAGAATCTGCTTTCTCTTACGCTGTGGATTGTGCAGGTCAACATGCTACAACAGGAGCATACTGAAATACATTTACAGCGTACTGAAATATATTTACCATATACATACATTATTACATATATTACACACACGTCCACAAGCACATATACATATATACAGCAAGAGGAAGAGATGAACTACATCTACTGCAATGCTGAAAATATATGTATTTGTTTTAACGTATCTTTCCCTGTATTTTGCTTGAATGTATTAAAATTTTGGTTTAGCCTTGTTGATGCTTCATTTGAACTGACTTTCTGTGAAGACTGGTTACTCCTGAAGTTACTACTGGCTAAAAGTCAATTTCAGAAATTTAGACTTAAAATCACATACATAAATACTGGCAGCAGAGGTAAATGCAGAGAAAATACTTGGCGAAGTACCTAATGAAGTATTTTATGAGACACCTACTACACTTACCAGTATTCATGTAACAAATACCAAACAACTCCTCCTAACTTATTCTAATTATTAATACATTCATAGTCATTTCTACTCAGACTGTACAGAAACAGATAATCACATTCATCTCCACTTCATGACTGGAGACCAAAAGTTCCTTCTCCATGAACTCTCTCCACCAACTTTTTTCCCCCTTCTATCTCATTTTTTTCCAGTTCTCCCAGAAACATGCTGCACAAGCACACACAAAAATTGATACACTTTCTCTTTTATAGGTGCACACACAAGACATACATTTCTGCTCTACTTCTCAGATATACATGCACACCCGTATACACTGTTCACCCATATACACTGCTGTTCTCTCCCAGGTTCACTAAAGGAGTGCACGAAGCATCCTCACCCTGATGGTTATCATCAGTTACTCCCTACCACTACAAGAGCAAATCGCATCTGCAAGCTTGGTATGTGTGTGCTACTTTACATTCATCCCTTATTCCCCTCATTAGTAAAAGGCAGTTTTGGGTGCTCTTTATCAGTCAAAAGAAAGGAAGGAGAAAGTACATAAAACTACAGGCTCAAACACAAAATTGAGTTGCAATGCCTGAGCAAAACTGCAAAAAATGGCTCAGGTGTACTCTCAGGTCAAAGAAAACGTAATATAAGAACTAGAGCTATTTGTCAAACACTTACAATTTAATAAATAGACTAAATATTCCACAGTTCAGCCAGAAAATCTCAAGTAAAAAGATTTTTATTTCAAATGGAATGGTTTATCAGTCAGATCTAATAGATCTAGGTAGCATTTTTTGGAGGCAGAGGGGAGGATAAGCGATTCAAGAAGTCTAATACTTCATATATAACTCACAGATCTTATCTAGGACCAGTGTGTACTGTAATTTTATGGTCCCGGGTTTAAAATTTAACCACCCAAAGGAAAATGGATCAAGTTTCCCTGACTCAGTCTTTCGTCAACATCCGCTCAATGATGGAAAAACTCTTACTGTAACTGAGGCCTGAAGAATTTTTTCCAGTCTCAAGTTTTAATTTTAGAACCTCAATTTATTTTGTACACAATTTTCATACATTAGTTATTTGCTAACTAATCATAACGGCGTAATTTTTATACTTCTTCTACATTGCGAATTCCAGCTCTTTACAGAGAAGAGAAGAAAAAAACAGCAGGTGTCATTTTTCTAGACACAATTTACAAGGAATAAGAAAATATGACCAAGATATCTGAGCCTGAAACTCTGTAGGAACAAAGTGAACTGCATAGACTAGACAGCAAACTCAGAACTAAGTCCAAGTTAAGATTTATAAGCTTTCCATATTTTCCTTTCTTTTTTTCCACTTGTGTTTCTCCATGTGCCAAACTGTTGAGGGTTTACATTTTATTCCAAAACCCATCAATCTGTGCTAAATTGAAAAAATAAAGCATGGAAATGTGCCCATTGTC
This sequence comes from Aquila chrysaetos chrysaetos, assembly GCF_900496995.4. Classification (NCBI taxonomy): domain Eukaryota; kingdom Metazoa; phylum Chordata; class Aves; order Accipitriformes; family Accipitridae; genus Aquila; species Aquila chrysaetos. The sequence continues at coordinate 32,766,646 of NC_044013.1, forward strand.
TTCTTTTAAGAACCTAAAGTTACACACAAACACACATGAGAACACTTAATGTGGATAGGCAATGGTTCACTTCTATCTACTTGCACAGATTCAACCACTTAAAATTAAAATGACGTTGAAATAACATAGTGCGGCTGAAAAAGACAGCATTTTTAGTTACACTGCATGCATTTGGTGCATTACTCTGGGGCACATGGGAACCCTAAAACCAGCTTCCCCTCAAAAATGCAACTGTCCTCGGAAAAAATTTAAAGTGCAACATTGACAACTCTTGTTGCTGTATCACTCCTGTCAGGGTACCCCTCGCAAAAAGCAAAGCCAGCAGGAAACTCCCATGATGTCTACTCAGGTGTCTCACTGAGGACATACCCACATTAACACAGCCATTAATCTTCTAATTTGCACTGAACAAGGAACAAAGAAGGGTTTGCAAAAAGCGCATTTGACTCCACGCTTTCACTGTACAGTGGGAGTGAATTTATCCATGTAGGAATCCATCTAAAGGGTCTCACAAAGAGGAAATACAGACATTTCTAGATTGAAAGCACAAAACCCTAAAAACACAGTGTGTCGCTGACTCCCCAGGAACCTGCATGGCCTCAAGGATTCCTCAAGTATGAGAGATGGGGTATGTGCACAAAAAGTGATAATCAGCAACTTGAGCCCGTTTGCCCAGGCTGAATGGCATGGGGCCAGGGCCTGGTGCACACCCATGACTCCAAAACTTTTCTAGGAGTCATTCTTCAAATCATCACATCGTATTTCTGGAAATCTTTCATCACACTACAGGACCTGTAATTTTGTAATGCCTTTAAATCTACTGGAGGATACTGAAAGTCAAGCAGAACTGGATAACCAGATAACTACACTTGTATTAAACGTAAGAAAGGAAAAGGGGAAAAAAAAAGATCTGGAAGGGTGGCTGCTGGCTGAAGTGCTGGGCTGGGACTCAGCAGCAGGTTTCATTTATGATTCTTCACCACACCCCATTCCCTCCCCAAAAAGTGAGAATAATGACAGGTCTCCCCTGCTTTAAAAATTGGTCTATTTAGAGAGTATTTTTAGCAGGGACAGTTTCCCAGTGGGTGAGTGCGGAATGCATCGCATGCTACAGGACCTGATAATCCCACTCACCGCTCTGGCGGCCACTGTGGTAGCAACAATGTTTCCTAATGGTGAGATGGCTCCACTGCCAAAGTGCATTAAAAAAAACCCTAAAGCCTGTAAACCCCCACACTCACCTGGGTTTTCATCCTTCCCTTTCGTACGGACGCGAGTCTTAGGAAGCCTGCGTGCATTAGATGTCCCTGCCCAGCCGCGGGCCGCGGGACTGCGGGAGCCTCTGTGAGGAGAGGCTGGCGCTGCCCCTGCTGGTGCCCGCCGGTGCCCACCGGTTCCCGCCGGCTCTGCAGCAGCCCCCGCCACAGCCCCAGCTAGGCCCGTCAGCGCAGCCGGTGGTGCCCCTGTGAAAGCGTATTTCAGAAAGGGCAAAAACGGCAGAGCGCTGAGGAGCGAAGGGAAAATAAGCGAGAGCGTGCCCTGCGAACACGGCCAGGTACGGACGAAGGAGCGGGAGTAGGTGCTCGAGGTGCCGGAGCAGAGATTCCCCGGCAGCCCGGGGGGGGACCCGGGGCAGGCAGATACTCCCTGAAGGAACCGTGTCCCCTGTAGAGCTCATGCTGGAGCAGATTTTTCCTCAAGGAATTGTCACCCGTGGGAGGCGCCCACGCTGGAGCAGGGGAAAGGAGCAGCAGAGAGGAGCTGTCACAGACAGACCACAACCCCCCCTCCACACGTGGCGGGACACAGAGGAATACAGGAAGGAACCTGAGTTGGGGGGGAGGAGAAGGTGTTGTTTCAATTCTTGTTTTGTTTCTCACTATCCAAATCTATCTTAACTGGCAATAAATTAAATTAGCTTTCCCCATGTGGAAGCTGTTTTGCCCCTGATGGTAACTGTTGATCTCCCTGTCTTCAACTCACAAGCTTTTTCATCTTATTTCCCCCCGCTTGCCCTGTTGAGATGGGGGGGGGTGAGAGAGCAGCTCGGTGGGAGCTAAAGTCACCACACCATGGTTTGGTAAAAAGCACTTGCTGCTCATCCACTGAGTCAAAAAACTTCAGACGTACCACTCTGCACTGCCCTGCAGAGTAATGCAAAACAGATGCAGAGCTGTAAACTGCCATGAGGGACACAAGGAGTGAGAGGGTTACTGAGATAGCATGGGGAGGGGAGAAGGAAAGGCATAAGATAGGAAACACTAAGAGTGACCATTTGATGAAGGAAAAACAGAGAGAAAGACTAGCTCAGGCCTAAAGGTCACAAAGAAACTGGCCAGAAACTGCTAAGATTATGAATAAACCAAAATACATGCAAAAACATCAACGTGAAACTGCAGTATTAGCAAGCACTAACAGTAACCCTTCTTTCAGGGCATAGAGAGGTTTTCAGGTGACATGAAATATACTGGAAGTATTTTTGCACCAGAGAAATATTCAGCCCTATTTTGTGACAGCAAAAGTACAAACTGAATATTCAGCTGTGTCCAGGGAAAGCAGCTCTCTGGCATGCTTCCTTCTGCCATTCAAAGTTAAAGGGTAAAGTAGACCTAAATATACAGGCTTAGAAGTAGGATAGATCTACAGGAATAGTGCTATAGTTACTACATTAGTCAGACATTTCTGTGAAATGAAAGGATGGGGGGCATAAGCCGTAAAACACTCCTAAGGATAACCCATAACAACATGGCGCTCTGTTGCCTTTTGTCTCCAAAAGGAAAAGAATGAAGGACCAGAGATAGTCGATCATGTTGAGAGGTGTAAGGGAGGATGAAAGGGCAGCTGAGCCCCAGACTACAGGAAGCATCATCCTCTCAGGACCGCAGCTTGCTTTGCTGGATTCCTAAGCCACTTTAGATAATTCCATAATAGTGGTGCCTGGTTAGCAAGTAACAAAAAGCAAAATAAATAAACCTACCGAGAATTTAGCAAAAGCCTTTTTCACAGAGCTTATATATCATGTCAAAAACACCCTAATGTGGCTATTCTGAGCTCTCTTTTTTTTTTTTTAATATATTTTAATTTAAAACCCCATACCATTTGGCAGCAGTAAATCTACGGTATAGTTTCGAGGCGCCTGAGTTTCCACACCATATGGAATTAAAGGATTATTTCACTACATTATATTTTAAAGTTATGAATACTAACACTTCTCCCTATTATAGCACAGCCAGCAAGCTGAGCCTTTACCAGAGCCCTAGAGGAAGGGGACACCTGCTTCCCAAGGGATGGCATAACCCTACTGCGGGGAGGAGAATTTTAGGCTTTCAGTTCTGCCTGTGACTCACTATTTATACAGCTTTTGCAAGGACAAAACAGTCCAAAACTCTTCTGATCCAGCTCCTACCTGGGTGAATATATTCTGTAACTCAGATCAGCTGGTGAACAGACTAGTACACGCTCTATTAGCAATGCTTTCTGACTCCAGGAAGTCTGAACAGGTACAGCCCAGTCCCAAACCCATGACAGTAGTTCATTCTGACCAGGGTGACAGCCCCACACAGTACGAAGACATTTCTACCTGCTCGTTCATATACACAGAGCTTGCCTCCCCTTGCTCTCTGGGCTCTTCCCAGCAGTGCAGAGTCAAGCCAGGCTCTTAAGATTTGAATTTTTGTCACTACCAGCAGCCACACTCTTTTCCCAAATGCTGCACACATGGATCTAGGCAGAAGCACCAACAAATCAGGCAGTTGCTGACGACTGCAGGCTGCTCTGGGTGGCCCAAGGCCAGGGAGCAACAGCCAGTTCAGCCTGTGAGAAAAAAGAAAGCCCAGCTGAACCCAGTGAGATAGATCCTAGTTAACAGGCTGGGCCACCTCAGCATGATTTGTCACGAATCCATCACTGTTTCTTCAGGGCTTGGCAAACAGGAGGAGTTTGGCTCGCAGCACACAGGCAGGAGGGAGGGGGTCAGGGGGACAGGGGTGGGAGAGCCTGAGCCCACTCCCACCTCGCATGGTCACAGGGAGGGAGGGAGATGGATTCCTTGGCGCTGTGTCGGGCTGCATCCTCACAGCTCCCAGCAATGGTGTGTGAGCCACAGGTCTGGGGAGGGAGCCAGAGCGGTGGGCACTGCCATACGCTGGTGTGAGGTCGGGGGACAGGCAAGGGATGGACCACTGAAGCCTCTTTAATATCAGATGTCTCTGAAGCATCTGATGAACAGTTCAGCACTGGGAGCATCTCCAGCACCCAGCTGTGGGGCTGACCCAACCGATCCCATGCTGATTTTACCCATTTATTTTTTTTCTAACATGAATGTCACCACACGCTCTGAGGACACTGGTTTTGATGTGCTCTTAGGGTCAAAAATTTAAGTGCAGTTGCCACTAACGCCCATCCACTCACTAGGGTGGAAAAATCATCAGTGAATTAAAATATGTATTGCAACATCATTTTGCACTTAAATGAAACATATTTTTCCCTTAAAATCTGTTAAATTTGATTTCAAAATATGGCAATTCATGTTGAAGCATAATTGATTCTAAACAACAGAACAATTGAGTATAGAAAACAGAAGTATAACATCAGTGGATTAAAGGGTGATGAGTTAAACACTGTTCAGTTAAAGGGTGCTGCTTTTTAAATTATATCTATACTAAATAAGAAAATGTCTTTAGTTTTTCTGGTCAGCTTAGCTTTCACACACATACATCACAACAGCACTGAACTACAGCCTTGTCTGTGCTACTGTGGTACGCAGACCCAGAGGCACAGCAGCAACATCCACTTTCTAAGTACTGCACAAACACAACCGAAGGAGCTAGTCACTGCCCTACCCAAGCAGACACACACACGTGAAGTGTCTTTCATCAAAGAGCAACAGCAGATTTCATGTAGGACTGAATATTTGATTGCAAAGAAAACATATTTTATCAATGACTGAGAACAAATCCGGCTGTATGAAAACAAATAAAAGGAGAACTGCATAGCAAGAAAAAACCCACAACAATGTAAATCAAGGCTTGTTACTTGTGTGATTTAAATCATGATTAACAGCTGTCATTTAAATACTTCCATTTAAACCCATCTTGCTACTGACTTAAGTTAGACAAATTATACAGCACTTACATGTCACCCAAAGCTTTAAAGATGGTTCAACACGGCAGCAGTGAATCTGGAGCAAGACCTCTACACTGCATTTCTAACAAAGCCATGTTCACCACCATGACATCTGCCTGACTAGCTAAACAGACAAGCAGTGCAAGGAAAGCAAATCAGAGGTAAGATAATGAGGAGGAAGAATATTTACAATACACAAGTTTAGACAGTAAATATGAAAAAAGAATTCACGCCGTGTGTAGACTCTGAACAGCATTAATACCAAGACATTTTTCACACCAGGTAAGAAAAATCTTGTTACCTAAGAGATGCAATAAAACATTAGAAGAGGCTCTCTGTGTATGTCTTGATATTTAATCTTACAACCACCAATGCACATGCTCCAAGAAATTTTCAGCTGCTGAGGATCAGGGCCTACATGCCATCACCCTGGGATCTGACATCCCTACCAGAATATGAAGCTGTATTTTGCATGCCTGTATGGTAAAAGTGAGGTGGTAAACCAATAGAGACAAGATTTTATGTTTTGTTTCCTTCCTGCCTCTACTGAGAAAAAAAGTAATCTTCCCATTCCAAAATTCTTTCTATGAAAAACAAGAATAAACGCACACACATATATTTTTCCAATTCCCTGTTGACAAAAAAAAGCTAAATCTAATTGAACTTGAACAAATAACTATAAATAATTACCTGATTAGCTCTATGATACAGAACAAGGGTGTCTTTTACTTATTCTAAAGCACTGATGGTCATTTCCTGTTGCCTTTGAGCTGATCCAGTGTCTGCTGCTGCTCTTGCTCAATACATTGCAGTAGAGGAACTCATCCTCTACCGCCTTAAATGGGGGAGATCCTACTGAAAGAAACAGAGCTACAACTCTCCTCTCCTGGGGAGAATTTGGCTATTTAGCATTGTTATTACAGAAACACAAAGTGATCATGTTCTGCTCACAGTAGCAACAGCAGAAGCAACATAGGCTAAGAATAAATAGCATCCTTGCCAAAGCAGGGGTGGGGGATAAAGAGAAAGGGCATTTATTTCCAGATCCTCTTCTCCTTCATTATATGCTTGGGCAACCTTAGATATATAGCTCACAGAAGGTACTCTGAAGTAGCTCTGTAGCTGTATTTTATCCAAGTTACACAGAGAATGCAGCCCATCATTTTTCCTGTGCTGTTTATACAGAAATCAAAGATAAATTTGGCATAAACTCATCACACCCCAGAATCATACATACATTATACAACATATAAAGTGTAACAGACTTGCTCTGTTCCCCAGCTCCTGTTAAGAGCAGTATGAAACAGCAAGCTGTTGGCAATTGCAACAAATGAAGCGTATTTCAGCACACTTTAAAAGCTGAATTGCAAAAAAATATAGGCTTCTTCTGACCCGTTGCATTTTGATGGTTGCACAGTGAGAAATATGGCCTTTAAAATTACACCTTGCAAAGCACTCCATTGTACCAATCAATCTCTCCAAGCAGCTTCCATAGCACAGACTCGCGCAGCAGAGAGGGATAAAGACCGAGGGTCCAGCCGGTCTGCTCCGAGGCAGCCAGAGCAGTGGCAATCACGGTGGAATCGATCTGCCCATCCCAATATTTACTCAGTCCTGCTGCTGAGCTTGTTTGTATCCCACCCTGGATTTCCAGGGCTCTCCCTGGGCTATGTGTCAGGGAAGCTAGTCCTCGTAGCGCTAAAAATCACCTCTGAAACACAGCTGCTTCAGTGCCTGTTCCTGCCTGGTACAAGCGTACCATCCTCATCTGCACGGATATATATCCATTCACATTCTGATCCGTGTATGGCACAAATCCCATGTGTTATTCAGCTGAGTGATGCCCATTTACACCATCTATACTTCTTGCCTCTGCTTTGTCTGTCCTCAAACCAGATTTCAAGTTCTATGGGCATAGACATAATCTTTTAATACAGTTGCATATTCCGCCCCCCACCCCACCAAGCCCTGGGAATACCCTACAAGGAGCAGTGTATGCATATTCACTGCAACAGTTTCCATCAGGGACTGACTGGTTTTTGTGGTTCCATGTAAAAAAATGGACAACCAAGCCAGCAGTTTTACCCCAACGTTCTGCATAGAATAGCCTATTTCAGAGCACTCGGCAACGATGACTTTCCAGATCCTTCTTAGTCCGTTACCCGCTCTTGCTTCAGTGGTGACAGGCACAGGGTCCAGCCTGTGGCATCAAGGACTCTGTCCCCATCTCAGCCCTGGACCTGTGAGGAGTTCTTGTTTCTGTTGTATGGGAAAGGTCAGGTGAGGTAGGAAAGTGGAGCCAAACACTACTTCTACGCTCAATCTCCAGAAAGGGGAGAGGAGAACAGAAATATTATCCCACTTAGCCCGGAGTGTCTGACATCCAACCCCCTAAGGACTCTGCTTGACCTCTGGTTGACTTTAAAATATGTAACTTACTGGAAAAATACTGAAGTAAGAAGATAAAATGAATCACATGATGGAACAAAAAGCAAACAGGCCAGGTCAAGAAATCTTAACAGCGCCGCAGCTCTACAGCTCTGCAAATTTGGCTAAAGAGCCTCCCTCCATCTGTTTTAATTAGGGGAAATGTAAAACTAAGGTAGCTTGTGTAGAATTTCACTCATTTCAAGTCCACAGGATGGTTTCCTCATGCGCAAAGGAGATGCAAGATGGGATGAGACCTTTTGGGAACATCTAAAGATGTGAAGGAGCTCCATGAACCAAGCCTGAAAAAGACCAGACTGACAGTTCTCGCTTGCTTGAACTAAGTCACGGCTACTGTCATCCTTTTTTTCCTCAACGTAGACCACTCACCTGACACCCAGTTAACATTACAGAAGTAAATAAATGTCTTGAAGGAGGAAATATCAGTATTCATGGATGGACCTCAAGATGCTTGCCGCTGTTTACATAAAAAGAGCCCTGTTATTTCATAGTTCGATATAAACCCAGAATAAATATTTTATAACTTGCTTGCATAAATAATGATTTGAAGGTTGAGCTATTGCCTTAAAAATATAATACTATTTTAAGCTGTTTAACTGGCCAGCCACATAAATTATTCAAGATTTAAAAGTCATCCTGTGGTCTCTGTACAAGGAGAAAACTAGGAAGTCATAACTATAATGACAAAAGCAGGGCAAGATCAATCAAACCACATGATCTCTAACACAAACAAGCAGCAATTAAGCAGCAATCAAGACCAATATGACTGTGGTTGATGTCCGTTTATGCCAATACTCTCAGTCCAGAGAGCAAAACTTAATAATGTTTTGCAATTTATCAAGGGAACCATAACTCTGCTCTCTGTGACTTGGCCAAGAGGCTATTATGATAGTATTTCTCTATAATTTAATAATGTGAAGGAAAGGGGGGGAGAGCGAGTAAAAGCATTTTGACATATAACTCACATCTATACATATTGTATTTTCCCCTTGCTTGAATGATAGAAGCAAAAGTCATAATAATATACCTCAGTACCAATTTGTTAGGAGGAAAGGGGAGCTGACGTATCTGGCAAAGAAAATCTATTTGAAGAAGCACAGAAGGGAAGGGAATGAACCATCTGAATTCATTAGCAGCTGTCATTGATGTGGAGATGAGTTTAGAGATGAAGAGAAGCTAGTCATCACTAATAACTCAGGAGAAAAGCAAAGGGAGGAACTGTTGTTTAAGTTGTTTAAATCTGGATTAGCTTCTGATATATGGCAAGTTGCCACTTAGAGGAACCTTTGTGTTACACGCTCCACCCTCTTTGGAGGGAAGCTCTTTGAACAAAGTAAGATATTCCAGCATTTCAGGCTGCGTGCAGGTTACCAGCAGTCCTGGGTGCTGCTCTGTAATGCCAGCCTGTTTGGCACTAACAAGTCACAAATTTCCTGTACCTGAGGCCATAGTTTCACAGCATCTCTTCTGCTCGTGGAGCCCGACCCTGCCATTACCCACTCGCTTCGGGTGGCTTTTCCCCAGACCCCTGAGACTCCCTGGGTTGTATGGCTGCATCCGACGCCGGGGCTTTGCAGGGAACTCAGCCAGGTTAGAAACGACCAGGTTGGTTTTGGTTTTTTTTCTTCTTCTTCTTCATTTCCTGGATTGCTTCTAACCCAGATGAGTTCTTCAGCTTGGCACGATGAAGGAGGCGATGGTGGGAAGGGGTGGCAAGGACTCAGGCACTACCAGGAAAAGAAACACTGAAGAATTACATCCTTAAACCACAGTTTGACTTCATGTCATAAATCTTGTTGAATTTTTGCCCTGGACTAACATAATAAGAGCTGCATCTGGTTTGAAAAATTCAGAATGCCTTCAAACTCCTAACAATATCAGCTTGTTGTTGGTTTTTTTGGCTTTGCTCTACGTTATTTTTGGATTATTTTTTTTCTTTCTGCTTACCTCTCTTACTCTCTCATCCTGAGAAAGAATGGAAAGTATATTGCAGCACTGTGCTTTCACCTTGGACTACACTTTTGCCAGTTGGAATAATGAGTCGTCCTATTCGCAAATGTCAAAAAATCTCCTGGTACATCTTGGAGTCTGTCCCTTGTCAACAGCGACCAAAGGTGCTTTAATGTTTGATAGATTTGATGAGCTTGCTGCCTCAGTCCAAGTCCAAGCCCAGCTTCATTTCCAGAAAATCATTCTGCCAGCTGGTATGATTAGCCCTTGTGCTGGCAGCCTCAACAGAGACGTAAGGAATCAGGGCAAGATCCAGTACCCACTGAAATCAAGGGGAGCATTTTCACTGACTTCAAGGGATACAGAATCCATTTAGGGAACTGGGTGTCCACTATAATTACTTGACAGACTATTTCTGTACCTTATACTGATAAAAAACCCAATATAACTTCTCTTTCATATGCTTTAAAATTGTGCTAAACTTACCCGTCTTGGAAATGTAGTCATATACTAGGTAAGGGGAGTTCTATTATTGTTTTAAGATAAGTGCAAAAAACCTGTAACACAGGACTACTATCTAATTATGGTTACTTGAATTAATCCTCATTCTGGCATTTAATAATTTGTAAAGTGCTTATTCAGGAAAAGGTAAAAAATCACTTGGAAAGATATGTTAATGGCTCTCTAAGTAATGTTTAGACTTCCTGAATAAATTTTCACACTTATGTCACGTATAACAAGCGTTACAAAATCTATTATAAATTGTGCTCTTCACAATGGAGAGCTGTGTATACATACATGTTACAGCCTCCCCACAAGACAGCACTTAAGCACTTAGTTAAATGCATCTCAGCTGAGGAAAAAAATAAGCATATCTTCATGGTTATGCTGGAAATATATTCGATATATGTTCTTGCAAAGAGGAATATTTACCTGAATCAGGACCTGGAAGAAGCCCATTACTGTTCACCTACATGATAAAAAAACCCTAACACAAATGAAAACCCCCAAAAATATCAGAAAAACCCCAACTCCCCCAAAACTCAATCTTAAAAAAAAAGAAAAATAGTTGCTAATAATTGGAAATGAAGGAAGGCAAAGCCCTGTGCTGATGGATTTACACGGAACCCCTTCTATGCTTTGAAATATTTGGGCTTTAAAATAACCCACAAGACTTAAAAATTAAGTATCAGCATGTGAAAACGTACCATATTACAGTTTAAATCAACCATTATACAGGCTCAGCAAGCATCAGCACACTCCTCCTATGCACTAAAAAACGTCAACTTCTCCTTGGTGAATAATAATTTGTGAAATAAAGCAGGCATGCAAAATATGGGTGGCAGGCAGCAAATGCCGATATTTGGGGCACCAAGGTGTTTTAAAATTGTTTTTCACTTTTGCATCCAGCATCCACTGAAATCTCAACAGATCAAAGTTTTGCAGACAAGGAAAAAAAAAGCCCACAAAATTAATAACTATTTAAGTATTCTGTTTCATCATGATAACAAACAGATGGTTTTAATATTCTAGAGGCTAATTTCTGAACAATTAAAAACACAGCAAGACATTAACATCTAATGAAACATTTTAACTACCAGTATATGCATCTGCCATTAATTTCCACACAGTAAGGTCTTGGTTCTCTTCAATCTGTTCTTTATTAAGGAAAGTTTTTCCACTCTGAATTTAGTGAAGTAGAGAATTAACAACTGTTTTCAATCAGCAATCAGCATGATATTTCGCCAGTGCGCATTGAAACCGTCCACACTATCAGACATAAATTTACTCCTATGATGGCTTTGATCTGCACACTGAGCGGAGATGTTAGAAGGGAATTCATTTTCTAATTCCATTTTCATTTAGAACATATGAATTAACCCCTCACAGATCTCATGTCCCTTTTTATCTACTTTAGATAAAGGACACCTACTTAAAATGTTATGGCTTACGCATTACTCACAGTCTAGCCAAAACCAAATTCTTTTTTTTTTATACAAACTAAAGCATTCTCATGCAAACCGTATTGAAACAAAGTTCTTCAAAGGCAACAAGAACCCTGTATTTATGAGCTTCTAATTTATATTTCCTTTGCTCATTTGTGATAAGAACATAGGGTAGTATTCATCAAAGCTCTACCCATGCAAAAACTAGTTGCTACCAAAAATTTTTACACTACAGACACCAAGCTATCTAATTCATGTGTTCCCTAATCAGATATGCAGCTTAGAACTACTGATGAATTTTCTGCAGGTCTTCACCAATTTGGCAGGTTATGATTTAAATTCAGCCGAGGTAAGTAATTCTCATTGCTCCCAGGGTATGGCAAAAGGCTGATGTTATTCAGGATTTGTTGTCATCACCTAGCTACTGTATGAATGAACCCTGTAAATAAATATCTTTGGGAATAAATTCAAACACCCTCCCTGATAGGTTTGAATAGCATGCTTGCTGTTCATTAAACATGTAGGCAGCTCAGTAAGTGTCTTTGGTTTTCAAAAGGGTTAAGTTAGCAAGTCACTTGGAATGATTTTAACAAGAAAGACATTCTGTCCAGGTTCCTGTTTTGCTTTTAATTATGTAATTTATGTAAACATGGAATTGCAAGGCTAAACTAATAAACATTGAAAAAAGCCTTGAGAAAACATAGGTTTAGGGAAGAAGTCAGCTGCAGGACTCTGCCTCTTGGATTCATTTTGTGGTGTTCAGTGCGAATTTCATGGTGCACCAAGAATGTCTGTATTGCAACTACGTAGAATAAGAGAGACCCACATTCTAGTTACTGCTTCAGGTCAGGAGAAGCAGGGTCATGAACACTGGTCTTCTACCTGCCAACTGATAACCTACCAGTGGAGCATTAGCTGTTCGAAGCCATCTCCCTCCCTCTAATTTATGCCAGAAATAACATGCTGGGCTCAACATACTTCCAACAATAGCTATGTATTTCCATAGGTATTTCCGTAACAGACCACCTACAATAAAAACACATCACACCCTTGTGGTGCCCTACTCTATGTGCTTGTATCCATCTCAAAGGCTCAGCCTGAACAAAGCAGTCTCTTTGCCTCAGTACTTTATTTTTTCCTTTGTTGAAATAGGTTATTACAGGTTAAGGGCCAGATCCAGAAAGGCTGAGAACACCCACAAACCCTTTAGAATTCAGGTTTCCAAAATCTGGAACGAGAACAGTAGTTAGGTATGAAAGGACATGAAGAGATTAATCATTTGACTTCAAGCGCTGTCATCACTATGAATTTCAAGGGTTAGGGCTGGGAGTTTCAGCTGTGTCTAGCAGAGGCAGGAGCGCAACCCCACTGAAAGACAGTGAGCTTTTGGCTCATTTTATATCCACTTTTGGTTCAGTGAAATATGGTTGAAGTGGTGTGCTTGGGGATGCCATATGGGATTTCAAGAGACCTTTCCAGCCAGTCATATCTGGTTCAGAGAAATGTGCACACGAAAATGAATGTACTGGGAGTTTGCCATGTAACCATTAGCCGTATAACCACCATTAATATACCTTGGAGGCATTGCCTTATTTTTATATGTCAGACAGTTTCAGACTAACGCTGTTCTTAGTGAGGATAGCACAATATTAAAATGTGACTTTCATACTTTTTATGCTCCAAGTGCCTGGATCTACTCTTGGCACACTACAAAAATAATACTTTTATGATTCAGTTTTTCCATGAAATATTTATAATACAACTATTGAGTGATGGAAGTGCCAGAATATTACTATCACTATACTTGAATTCCTGGAGATTGTAAGCTTTTGCTTGGTCTAGCAGCATGAAGGAAAAGCGTCCTGCTAAACTTCTGCCTCTCACTGGGGAACCACATGGGAAATAAAGACTTTGGGGCAGCATTGCCTGAAGTATTTGAGTACTCATCTTACCTACTGCAGTCTGTGAGTGCTGAGGAATCTCAGCATTGTAAAATCACAGAAAACCAGAGAAAGCTGCAGACTCAAGAGGTGCCATAGCCCATCCCACGAAGGACCAACTATACCTGCATCATTCATGACACGCAGACAACCAGCTAACCTAGCCAAAACTGTTGCTAAAGACACCCAGTGACCTCTACAACCACTGTGGGTGAATTAGTGCAGCGTTTCACTATCTTCACCTTTAAAAAGCTGTCTTCACATCTCAACTGCATCTCCTGCCTCCAGTGTGACCAGGTCCCATCTATCACGAATATGCAGAACAGATTTTTCCCTTCCTCTCTACTGCAATCTTCTTGTGTTCAAAGACTGTTATCAGTATCTCCACTCCATTTTCTCTTTTTAAAACTAAATTGCCCCAATTCTTTCAAGCCTATCTTAAAAGCCATGCTTTAGACTTTCTCCATGTACTGCACAAATTTCTCTCACCGATTATTTCCCATTCTGAAGTAAAGCACCTGCAATATCCATTAGGAATTATATAATCATACAAATCATACTGGGATGAAATGGGTATTAAATGAAATACATAAGGACAAAATGTGCGTTGAAAGCTGTGGGTTGTGATTAGACAACTGACTATTCAGGCAGGCTTACTTTTGGGTGCCAGTCTTAAGACACCTAAAAGAATCTGAAGTGATCACCTGAAGGGTTCACAACGTAAACCTTTTGAATTTATGCCACTCTCTCCCTCATGGAAGTGCTGTTAACTCATTGTATAAATAATATTAGATCTGTAACAGATATTTCCTGAACAAAAGAGGAATAACTACAAGTAGAGACAAGCTGCTTATAGAAGAACTGTTCAGGAGAGGCTTTGTTAAGTTCACTGCAGCTTAATTTAGATCTCTCCTCATTCAAAACCTTACCTGAAGCAGGTCTTCTGCTAAATATTAAGACTTTTCAATAGAAACTTTATTTCTTAATAGGGTTTTTCTGAGCAAGGACAAAGTGTAACTCCTCATGGTGCTTCCACAGCTGGAAGTCATTTGCTGTAAGAAGCTATCGTTGAAGTGATCTGAAGAAACACTTCTCAAATCTGTTTTAACAGCTTTCAAAGATGCCCAGCAGCCCTGTTTTCCTTGCCAGGCCCTTCTTCCTCGCTCCTGCGTTTAGTTACAGCAGGAGCATTGGATTAAATTAAAACTTATTTTGCTGTTAAGTGTCCTGTTTAGGCAAGCTGGAACTGTGCAGGTTTTCCTGGTGTTCATAAACCTATTTTACAACAACCAAGACGAGGAAAGATAAAAGGAGATGCAGATGTTTCTGCAACAGGCTAAAGACTGACTTCAAGAGCTCTAGACGAAAACCGGAGGAAAGAGCAAGGCACGGAAGGAGCCGTTGGGGTGGGTGAAAGGCACAGTTATTACCTTCTTTTTAAGGCCACAGAAATGCCATGCTGTCAACCTCTGGCATCCCACAGCAAACCATGGCAACAGCTGCCTGGCTCTGTAGTAATAAACTGAACCAATTTAATAGCTTTTATTGTTCTGCTGTGATGTTTGAGCACAACCACTTCTTTCCTCCTAGGACTCCTGAGCCCGCAAGGGCAGCAATGAGAGAAGATCTCATTTACCTAAAAGCGCTTATAAATTTTTAATTTGCTTTAACAAGTAAATTAACAAGTCCCTCATTCAGGCAAGTTTTATGGCCTCTTGCCACTTGGGGAGGGCCATAAAAGTTTTATAGATAATCCAGAGCTACCGAGATTGCTCATAATAAATTGTCTGTTTCCTGTTATTTTATCAAACCATTGGGCTTCTAATGACTTAAAGTCACAGCTTCCTTATATCTACGCTTTTTATGAGCCTGTATTTATAAACTGTAAAGAATATCTTAAATTATACTGGGCCCCTGCTAATCATTACAAAGCTATTTTTTTATTGGAGCCAACCTTTTTGCTCACGCCCACCTAATAAATTCTAAGGGATTTAAGGGGAAAAAAATCTTTTTTGAGATAGCACACTGATTCTGCATTCTATTTGAAGACATTGCTTTAGCCAAAGTTCCATTAACAAATACTTGGAAGTGCCTGAAGCTCCGTACTGTGATTTCTAACAGTTCTTGAAAAAGTTCTCACTATAGTAAGCACTTTAAGCAACATTAGCAAGCCTGGCTCTGGGATCCGGGATTGGGAGGAGCCAGCACTCCCCCAGCACCAGTTACTGGAAAAACACAACCTCTTCCCTCTGAGAAAATGCTACCTCCAGTGGGTGCCCACTGTCTACCCTCTGGAGAACCACTTACACAGAACATACTTACACAGAAGAACCCGAAGTCGTCCTTACCATTTGGTGCTGTGAGCAGTCATGCTGAAATCAGTGATGGTACTCATGGCAAGTATACTTCAGCATGTTTAAATCACGGCCCCATAGGGTCCAGCAACAACAGAGCACTTTTTCCACTGAAGTTACGATGCTGTGTCTAATTATGGCTTCAAAGTATTCACAGCCTAACCTTGGGCATCCAATTAAGTATGTTGGTCCCCCTATATAAAAATGAGAAATCACTCCAGAGAGGGAGCAAGCACCAAACATGAATGGCCATAATAGTTTTGGGGAAGTTTGGTTTTTTCCTCGTTGACTACACAGAGCTTAAGGAGACAAGATTCATAAGAGAGAGGCTTGTCTTTAAGTGAGATGATCTCACCATCTTTCCCTTGAATTTTTGCTATGGGAATAACATGAAAACTATAGGGAGAATCACTGGGGTCATGTTTACTGATGTAATATATTTGGGGTGGAGGGGAAAGGAGCAGTGAAGGAATAAAGCTGCTGCAGATTCTGTCCTCCAGAGATACGAATGTTGTGCCTGGATTAAAGCCTATACTCGCTCTGAAGTTTAGGCTGGTACAAAGCTACAACAAAAGGGCACTGGGATAATAATATACTATAGGTGAAGATAATCCATATTTTCTGTGAACACACAGTGTTATGAAAACCTAAAACTCCTTCAACTAAACAGGAGAACATTGAACTTTACTAAAAAATTCCCCATTACCTTTCTGTGAAATACAAGTCTGTGGAACTGGAAACTCCATTTACCCTGAAGGAGGAAAACATTGCAAAATGAGAGTATCAGCCTTTGCTCAGCAGAGTTTTCTCGCTAAGTGGGAAATTCCAGTAGGATAGGCAAGTTTTAAAAGCTCAGGATGCTATTTTTGAGAGAGATGCAAGAGCTGGTGCTAAATCCTGGAACATGCCCATTATCTGAAGTGCTAAGAATGCTTAAAGTTTTATTTATTGATTTTTCAGTTTGAAAGTACCAGAGATTCCTATCTCACAATATCACCCCAGATTAAGATCCATTGTGTAATTACAACTGTGCTCGTACTTTCATTATTTGGTGTTATGGTTACCATAGTCCACTAAAAATAGGCTGTTACAGTGGATGAACTTGTTGTTCAGGTGTCATTGTACATTAAGTAAGAACTTATTCAACTGAATCTAGCAATAACTGTAAGTACAGTGGAAATGAAATACAGGAAAACAACCCATAGACCCCTTACCAAATTACAATTATCATGTGTTTCCTCATAAATACACACACAGACAAGCACATCCACAATTGCAGGCACATGCCGTACACCAAATTCAGGTTCTGCTCCTACAAGATCAGAAATCCTTGAGATGGGATGGAAACAACTGCAGAGCACCCCAGGGATCATATTTTTCCAATTCTCTGAAATCCTTTTGGATGACTGAAAGCCTAATTAATGCCATCTAACTTATTTAAGAAGCAGAACTTTTGACTTAACTGTGTATGTATAAATTGGATTAAAACAATACTTCTTTTCTCCCTGCCACAGCAAATCCAATGTCCCACCCATCTATATTCACCAAAGATGCATCTCTCTGCATCAAGCATTAACCATTGCTTTATCACAGTAGTAAGAGTCTTAAGGAAACAAGGAAAGTCACACAAAGATAAAAAAAACCAATATCCAAAGAAAATGAATAGCACATATCCTTACATTACAAGAAGCCCCCAGACCCAAAGTCCTCTTATCTGCTCCCAAAGAGAAAAAATCCTAAGGGTTGTGGTAAGCAGAGAAAAAAAGAGGAAAATAAGTTCTGTGAGCAATGTAAAAGATTAGGAGTGACTCAAAGGAGACAAACGCATCTTTCACAGTGCCTCTGCCTGAACCACGTTTACCCAAGTTGGAGTATTAGAAACCTGTTATATGCCATCACTTCCAACGGCCACAAAATCATGAAAGCGAGCGAGTATAGATATAGCCAAGATGAATCTTTGTCAGACTGGCATAAGCTTACATGGAAAACCCTGACCTCGCAAGTGTATTTGAATTTGCAGGTAAAGATAAGGATATGAAAATACAATTTCTGCTGACAAAGAGTCACATTTATTGTCTTCACCAATATTTACTAACAATGGACGAAAAGATCCTAGCTCCAAGGAAAGGGTTACATTTTTTCCCCCTACAGCTATATCAAAAGTGATAGTAGATGTTCAGCCCTGTCTTTGAAATCTCCTCATGGATATAACTGGGAGCAGAAGTGAGAAAGAAGAAATGCACCAGAAGCACTTTTTCCAGAAATC